>NW_014579726.1:12401-27140 GCF_000485595.1 Priapulus caudatus
GCATTGTAGGGTGTTGCTGCATGGTGTGGTGTGTTAGTGTAGATGCTGCTGTCTGCTGCTGCAAGTTGGAGTAAGCGGCTTGCTGCTGCTTGCTGGCTGCTGCTGCTAGCTGCCTGCCTGCTGCTGATGATGATAATGATGATGACGATGCCAGTTCATTGCTAGTGGGAACCCTTTCAGCTTCTATACAAATATGCGCGCGCGCGTGTGTGGTGCGCGCCTGCATGTGCGTGTGTGCGCGCGCGTGTGTGTACGAACGCGTGTATATTCGCGTGCCTAACATGAGCGTGCGTGCGCGTGCGTGCGCGTGCCTGCGTGGGTTTGCGTGCGTGCGTGCGCGTGCATGCCCGTGTGTGTGCGTGCGCGTGCCTGCGTGGGTTTGCGTGCGTGCGTGCGCGTGCATGCCCGTGTGTGTGCGTGCGCGTGCCTGCGTGGGTTTGCGTGTGTGCGTGCGCGTGCATGCCCGTGTGTGTGCGTGCGCGTGCCTGCGTGGGTTTGCGTGTGTGCGTGCGCGTGCCTGTGTGGGTTTGCGCGCATGCGAGCGGGCGTTTGGCTGTCTTCGTGCGAGCCAAACTTTGTTTGCCAATTCGCGCGCATATACACATACATAAATTTACCCGCTGCAAATAACACGACAGCGATGGGTGGCACACCGGTATGCTACCTAGGCAACACTGTCAACAGATATTGCGTGCGGAGGTGCCAAAACCTTCCCCCATCACCGCCAATAACACACGCGGGAATATTCGTAATGTTGGTGCGTGTGTGGCGTATATAAATGTTTGTTGATGATAATGGTGGTGGTGGTAGTGGTGGAAGGGAAAGCTCAGAACTCTGACACGCACATTTGTCGCCAACACGCTCGGTGGTGGATTCGGCGACGGACGTGTGGTATTGTGTATGGTGTGACTGCAGCGGCGACGACGTTGACGCTGGTATCTATTCAGACACACGCACACGCGTGTGGGATTGTATACAGTGACTGCAGCTGTGAAGACGTTGACGCTATAGCATCTATTCACAAACAGACACACACATGCACACACTCGCGCGCGTGTGGGATTGTATACAGTGACTGCAGCATCGACGACGTTGACGCTGGCGCTAGCACGTGAGGTTGTGCATACATGTGTGAAGACCATAGGAATATATAGAGACACCTAGTGCGTATATTATTTCTGTGGTGCATGAAGACGGTGACAGTGTACGGGTGGTTGACAGCCCTGCGCACGTGACCCGTGCATGAATCCGACGTTCGTCGCTCTGTGCCGACGTCAGCTGCCGTCCGACGAGAGAGGTAGAGAAATTAAATAACGGGAAAGAGAGAGAGAGAGAGAGAGAGAGAGAGAGAGAGAGAGAGAGAGATAGAATATCGTATAGCCTGCACATGACGGCATTAATTGTGTGTGCGCCGCATCACACGCCGGGTCGCGCCATCGCCGCCGCCTGCCGACGCGTTTCTCCGATCTTTATTTAAACGTCAGACGACAGGCATTGTTGCGGCCGTGGGCTCGTCTGCGCCTCGGTTTGTATATTTCACACGTGCGCTCCCAGAAGAAATCTTTCTCTCGTTACCGCGTGTGTGTGTGTTGTGTGTTCCTCGTCATTGTGACATATCGCGTGTCTAACGCCTAGAGATTTCGCTGAATAAATCTTTCACTGAAATTCCTAAGCGCATCTAAACCGTATCGCCTTTTATCATGTATTTTTTTGCGGCAGCGGCGGCGGCGGCGGCGGTAGAGGTGGTAGTTGTGGTGGGGATTGGAGACAGAGGAGGAGGAGGAGGAGGAGGCGGAGGGGGAGGAGGAAGGGGATGGAGAGGCGAGAGCGAGAAGCCTTTGATACCGCCGATGACATTTTCGTCGGTTAATAATGCAATGTTTCACGATTGAAACTTTTGCGAATAAGGGGTTGTGGGCGTATAGCGGCGGGTGGCGCGGCGGGGGGTTCCTAATATTGACAGACCAACACCTCGCCTGCACGCGCATGCATCTGGCGTGTGACAATATTGCGATATGCTAATTTGCTGCGAGCGTGGGAAAATATTGCGATATATGCTAATTTGCTGCGATTATATTAGCCCGTCGGCCATTTTGTGTCAAAATGGCGGGTCGATTCGATATGACATCGGGCGCTTTTCGCTGCGATTCTGTTAGGAACAGCCCCTCCCTCTGGTAGATCACAGAGCGATTGCCTCATTTCCTGATAGACAATACCATTCCTGATAGCCGACGAGAAATTGGCAGATAGCCAGGGAATAGAGAACAAAAAATGGCAGAAATCTTATTCTCGAGTTGTGTGCGCGCGCGAGCAAACACATCTTGCGTCAAATTATCTTAAAATGAGCGATGCTTGAATGTTAAGCAAACAGGTGGGCAGGCGAGCGATGGCGCCGTGTGTGGGTAATATAGTAATATAGCAGACGATGACAGAGCATGGTGGTGGTGGGGTGGTGGAGGGGTGGGTGGTGGAGGGGTGGGTGGTGGAGGGGTGGTGGTGGAGGGGTGTGGGGTGGAGGGGTGGTGGGTGGTGGTGGAGGGGGTGGTGGGAGTGGAGGGGTTAGGGGTGGGTGGAGGGTTGGTGGGGTGGAGGGGGTGGTGGGGTGGAGGGGTGGAGGGGGTCGGTGTGACGAACGGGATGGGGTTGGTGGGGGTGTGGAGGTAAGTGGGGTGGATGGGAGATAGTGGGAGTGGAGGGGGTGCGTGGGGTGAGGGGTGGCTTGGGTGGCGTGGGGTGGAGGGGTGGGTGGGATGGTGGTGACGGGGGTGGGCGGGGTAGAGGGGGGTGGTGGAGGGTGGGCACTGCCAGTTCACACTGATACTGGGCTGCCTGTTGTTCTGGTGCTGGCTGGTGTGGTGGTGTTAGTGATGTTGCTGGGCTGTTGCTGCTGGCAAGTGGTAGCGCTGCTGGCTGCTGACTGCTGCTGCTAATGATGCGATGATGAATGATGATGAAGATGCCAGTTCATCTGCTAGTGGGAACTCGCGCGTTTCAGCAGCTTCTATATAAATATGCGCGCGCAGCGTGTGTGGTGGGCGCGCCTGCATGTTGCGGGTGTGTTTCGCGCGCTGTGTGTACGCGCCCGTGGTTATATTCGCGTGCCCTACAAAGAGACCGTGCGTGCGGCGAGTTGCGTGCGTCGACGGCGGTTCTGCTGTGCTGTTAGCCACCTGCCGTGGGTTTGCGTGCGTTGCCCGAACGCCGATGGCGGACGTTGCATTGCCGTGGTGTGTGCGGTGGAGCGTGCGTGTGTGGGTTTTGCGCGCATCGGCGAGCGGAGCGTGTTGGGGCTGTCTTCTGCGAGCCAAACTTTGTGGCCGCCATTCGCCGGTCGCCCGCGCATATACACATACTATAAATTTACGCCCGCTGCAAATAACACGACAGCGATGGGATGCACACCGTATGCTAACCCGTGAGGCAACACACTGTCAACAGATATTGCGTGCGGAGGTGCCAAAAACCTTCCGCCATCACCACCAAAACACCACCGGGAATATATCGAGTGCAGAAATGTTGTGTGCGTGTGTGGCGTCATAGTGAAATGTGTTGTTGAGTGATAATCGGTGGTGGTGGTAAGTGGTGGAAGGGAAAGATCGAAAACTGTACTGACCCTGCAACATTGTGTCGGCCAACGACGCTCGTTGGTGGATTTCGCGACGGGACGTGTGTATTGTGTTGTGTGACTGCAATGCGGCCGAGCTTCGGACGTTGCGCTGGTTCCGTATTCAGGCACACACCACCAGTCAGCTCGCACGAGACGCGGGTTAGTTGGATTGTATACAGTGGGACTGCAGCACCGACAACGGAAGCAGAGGAGCGTTGCATGCTAGCCGGAGGCGAGGCGTACAAGGGCCCAGGTTGGAGCCAGTAGGAAACAAGTGCGATGTGCGGCGACGCCAGGGCCGCTGCAGCTAAGCAACGTGAGGTTGTGTTATACATTTGACACACGCATAGAATTATGTGAGAATCAGAAGGAGACGGCCTAGTCGTATATTATTTCATCTGTGGTGCATGAAGACGGTGACAGTGTAACCGGTGGTTGCCAGCCCGCTGAGGCGCACCGGAGTATACCCGTGGCATGAATCCGACGTTCGTCGCTGCTGTCCCCGAACGTCAGCTTGCCGTCCCGACGAGAAGAGGTAGGAAGAACGATTAAATAACCGGGAAAGAGAGACGAGAGAGAAGGAGAGAGAGAGAGAGACGCGAGCAGGCTAAGCGAGCGAGAGCGAGAGAGAGAAGAGAGAGAGAGAGAGGAGAGGAGAGCAGAAAGAGAGAAGAGAGAGCGAGAGTTTAGAGCGAGCGAGAGAGGAGGAGAGAGAGGAGAGCAAGAGAGAGAGGAGCAACCACGAGAGAGAGAGAGAGAAAGAGAGAGAGAGGAGCAGAGAAGAGACGAGCGAGCGAGAGAGAGAGAGAGAGAGATACGAGAAGAGAGAGAGATCGAGAGAGAGAGTGAGAGAGAGAGAGAGAGAGAGAGAGAGAGAGAGAGAGAGAGAGAGAGAGAGAGATGAGAGAGAGAGAGAGAGCGTGAGAGAGAGAGAGAGAGAGAGAGAGAGAGAGAGATGAGAAGGAGAGAGAAGAGAGAGATAGAGAGAGAGAGTGAGAGGAGAGAGAGAGAGAGAAAGAGAGAGAGAGAGAGATGAGAGAGAGAGACGAGAAGAGAGAGAGAGTGAGAGAGAGAGCGAGAGAGAAAGAGAGAGAGAGAGAGACGAGAGCGAGAGAGAGAGACGAAGGAGAGAGAGAGAGAGTGAGAGCGAGAGAGAGAGAAGAGAGAGAGAGAGCGCGCAGAAGAGAATGAATGAGAGTTAAAACAGGCTGTTCTGGGCTAAGGCCAGGGCTGATGCCAAATCGACACACGCAATGGTACGCTTCTCCTATGACCATTTGTCCATAGGAAGCATCTTCTTATGAACAAATATGTTGTATGTGTTGTTGCGCATCGCAATAGGAGTTTAGGGGAGCGCTATTTATGAACCAAGCAGTTGAATTTCAGGCTGTAACGCGGAACGAAAGTTTGACTCGCCCAATATTCTGTCAATAGGAATGAATCGTTCCTATGGACAGAATAAGTGCCATAGGAGAGCGTATATACGTATGTCTATTTGTCATAGATGCAAGCAGAACATGTTGACGAATAATGGCGGTGACCTTATGGATGGTCACGTCTTTGTCGTCATCGTCGTCGTCGACGTCCTAAAGTCAAAAGTGATGAGATGAAAACGACGAAGATGAAGAAGATGATGATGATGAATGATGAGGAGGAGAGGGAGGAGGAGCGAGGATGACCGAAGAAGAAGAGAAGGAGAGAAGAAAAGAACGGAAGAAGAGGCGAAGAAGAAGAAGATGAAAGAAAAGAAAGGCGGCTGCTAATCCCTTACTTTCCCAAGATCGAAGACGAGGAAGCCACAATTCCCTCGGCTATAGATCCGTCCTGCCAAAAGGAATCGCCGCCCTTTCAATATACGTTCTCTTGTTCGGTGATGGCGGGAAAGGAAGGAGGAGCGAGAAGATACGCGTGCGAGATGAGCTAGTATTTCACTTACTCATGGTAACAAAGGGAGAACAACACGAACATAGTCCATCCGTTCGTCTGCTGCGGGAGGCCACGTGTCTAAGGCCATTGTGACGTAACAACATGGCGTTCGATTACCCGTCGTTTGCTGCCATATAAAGAGACACTATAGTCTAACTAGTAACTAGTATATTATTTCTACGGCTCCCACGTGGGGCGTGGCGAAGGCGTGACGGGTCTAGGCGAAATATTTGCAGTTACGACTATAACACACGCCAAGGGGCCAACGGCGTTGGCGTGACTTTTCGCAGACTTATAGATCTTTCGGAGTCCGGTGTGCACTGATAAGAGATGAGGAGAGAGGATGAGTGGGAAGAGAGAGACGAGAGAGAGAGAGAGAGAGAGAGAGAGAGAGAGAGGCGAGAGAGAGATGAGAGAGAGAGAGGGAGAGAGCGAGCAAGAGCGAGAGAGAGAGAGAGAGAGAGAGAGAGAGAGAGAGAGAGAGAGGGAGAGAGCGGCTGAAGCAGTAAGAGGGCGAGAGAGAAATAGGTGCAGAGAGAGCAAGATAGATGTAGAGAGAGATCGAGAGACAGAGACAGAGAGAGAGGGAGAGGGAGAGAAAGAGAGAGAGCGAGAGAAAGAGAAAGAGAGAGAGAGAAATAAGAGAATGAGAAAAGTGAATGGGTAAAAGAAAGAACGAGTAAAGGAGAGAGAGGGGAGAGAGGGAGAGAAGAAGAATACATGGGAAGGGTAGGGCGGATGGAGGAAAGGTGAGAGAGGGAGTTTAAGGAAGGGGTTTACCGTTACTCTACACACTATGCGTAAAGCAATTGTGAATATCTCGCAGCACGCTATTATATATACACGTGTAACATGGCGCGAAAACTATCCACACACTTGCAATCGTTATGATGTCATTATACGCTCCTGATATTAGGTTTACGCCTTTCCTCCCGTGTGTGCGGTCCGCGGTTTCTTTACTGTTAGGAGCAAAATTGCTAGGATGTGTGGCCCTTGTGTGCGTTGTTTAAACGAGCAAAATTGCGTGGGTGAGCGGAGGCGTTGTCCATTGTGCGCGATTTTGTAATAAGTATGGGTGTTGTGACCTCGGTGAAACTTGGCAAGCGTACGTTCCGTTATGTGCAAATGTTCCTGAAATTGATCAGTAACGTACACTTTACACTGAACGAGAAAGCGATGGAGGGGAGAAAAAAGAGAAGGAGACAGTGGGTAGAGAGAGAGAGAGAGAGAAGAGAGAAGAGAGCACGAGAGAGAGAGAGAGAGAGGAGAGACGAGACGAGAAGGAGAGAGGGAAGGGAGTTGTGTGTGATATATGGTTAGAGCGGGAGCAAGCGAAAGAGAGAGATTAAGAGTGAGAAAGCGAGAGCGAGAGAGAGAGCGATATAGTTGTTAGATAGATAGATGGATAGATAGATAGATAGATAGAGTAGATAGATAGAATAGGATAGATAGATAGATAGATAGAGTAGATAGATAGATAGATAGATAGATAGATAGATAGAGTAGATAGATAAATAGATAGATAGATAGATAGATAGATAATAGATAGATAGATAGATAGTAATTGATAGAGTAGATAGATAGATAGATAGATAGAATAAATAGATAGGAGTAGATGGATAGTAGATTAGAGATAGTGAGAGATAGATAAACAGAGAGAGCGAGAGAAAGAGAGAGAGAGAAAGAGAGAAGGAGAGAAAGAAAGATTAGAGAGATGAGAGAGAAGAGAGAGAGAGAGAGAGAAGAGAGAGAAAGAGAAAGAGAAAGAAGAGAGAGATAGATAGATAGATAGAAAGAGAGAGAGAGCAGAGAGAGGGAGAGAGAGAGAGACGAGAGAGAGAGAGAGAGAGAGAGATGATGCGACATCACTGACGCATGTTAGCAGTGCAAACAATTTGTAAACACGGCTGCCGTCACAATTAGTACACGTGATACAAGCGAAAAAATATCCATGCCTTTAATCAGTACGTACGTGTCCGGCTCTCAACCTTTGTAAATTGAGTACCAATTAATGTGATATAATATGTGTGCGCGTGTGTGTGCGCGCGCGCTTGTGTGTGTATGTGCGTCCGTGTGTGTGCGTGTGCGTGCATGTGCGCGCGCGTATGAACATGCGCGCGCGCGTGTGTGTGTCTGTGTATCTGTGTGCGCGCGCGTCTATCTCTCGGTCTCTCTCGCGCGCGCATTCACTCTCAGATAATTGAATCAGACGTCTACACAGATCCCATCTGCGTCTAGACAGATCCCATCTACTTCTAGACAGATCCTACGTCTGATACCTCACGCTCGCTCATCATCGCTACGCAATCTAGTCACGGATGTCTGCCCTCAATCCGTGGCTTCTCGCTCACATTGCCTCGCCGCGCCTGCACGCGTGTTTGCTTCCTAACAAGGCCAATAATTTAGTTTCTGACAACGGGCGAATCCACCGTATAGCCGAGATGCGCTTGTATCGCGACGGCAATGTGCTCCTTTCATTCGCGCGCGCGCGCGCTATCTCTCTCTCTCTCTCTCTCTCTCTCTCTCTCTCTCTCTCTCTCTCGTCTGTCTCGCGCGCGCGCGCGCTTTCTCTGTCTGTCTCTCCCGCTCCTCTCTCTCTCTCTTCTTTCTTCTCAGTTTCTGTCTATCTCTCTCTCTCTCTTCAATCATCTTCTCTCTCTCTCGGGTCTCATGCTCTCTCTCTCGTCCCACCACGACAAGTTTTCACATACCTCGCCTCGTCTAAAAACGGTGATAGCAATGATCCCGTCACCAGATCACCGCAAATTTTGATTGGTATTAAAGCTAAGTCGCGCGGGTCAGGCGCGCCGGCCATCAAATTTTGTCAGTGCGTCTCGTTATTATCACTCTCCTCTTCTAGTGTGTGTGTGTTGCGCGCAGCGCCGGCGGTGTGTGTGTTTGCTGGCGTGTGGTGTGTGGGTGTCGTCGGTCTTGTCCGATGTGCAGAATACGCGTTGGTGTTCGACGCAATTGATTTAGTGGTCCGCCGCAAATGGGAGCAGGGCAGGCCCGAGTGGGAAGTGTATACGTGTTGAGGCGTGGGATGATTACGTGTTCCACCGTGTCCACGTGTCGTGTGTGTGTGTGTGTGTGTGGAAGTGTGTGGTGTCGTGTTTTTACGGATTTTCTATGTCTTTGGTCGTCGATGGATAGTGCAACGGCTAGGCCGCGTATCTTACAGACACGCCCAGCTTGTCCTGTGTGTGTGTCCTGTAACCAAACGCGTGCACAAAGAATCCCTGGCGTAAGTATCGCAGGATACGTGTCCGCTGATGCGCATAGTCCTTGATTTAGTGGTGGACGTTTAAGTGTGTGTGTGTGTGGTGTGCTGTGTGTGCGTGTGTGTGTGTGTGTGTGTGTGTGGGCGTGAGTGTTGTGGTGTGCGCGCGCGTGTGTGGTGTGTGTGTGCGCGCAGCGTGTTGTTGTGTGTGTGTGTGTGCCCTGTCGGAGCTAGTGTCTGTGTGCGGCGGGATGACGTAGCGAGCTGAAAATGAGAACTGTGTGGTTGTGGCGATATAGTGACAGTCGTTTCATCAAATTTCGCAGTCTGTATCGTATCTGACGATTTGACGCGCGCCTAACGTTGATCAAGTCAGTTATTATAATGTACGAGATCTCAAATTTGTGACAGTCTGTTACGGGGATTTCATAGGTAATGTAGATGAAGCGATAATGCAGCGGCGCAAGCCGTGTAATGAAAACCCCGAATCCCTACAAAGCAGATTGACGAATGACACATGCGGCAATGCCTACGGCGAGCAAGCGATGGCGACATTCGTACCTGTAATAAACGGGGGTAAACCAGAATACGCTGAATATGTCAGTGGCTGCGCGTGCGTGCGTGCGTTCGTGCGTGACAAACAACAACGCACGGCGCGCACAGTGACACACACACACTACACGCACACTACACATCAACACGCGCGCACACGCTAGGCACGGCACGACCGCACGTGCGGAACGGTGTGCGCACTGCAAGACGGACACACTACACCATACATACACACGCGCGACAGCGTCACAGGCGCACACACATCACACACACACACCACACACACCACCACACACACACACATATATATATATATATATATATATATATATATATTCATTTATATATAAGTTAGGCATGATGGTTTTTCAAAATGCACACCAGAGTCCTGAACGCAAAATTCATTGTCCCAGCCGCAGAGTGGATGATCATACGGTGCTGCATGGACGCCACCCCGAAAGAGACATCGATGCGCTGGACGTCATCGAGAAAGATGACGTCTTGCTCGGCATGGTTGTATGTGGCGATGGTGACGTATTGTCCTTTTTGGAAGTTATCCAGCACGTAGTTCGGCTCCCTGTTACCTAATTCGTCGATGTAAACGTCGCTAGACATTCCTAGCGGCGACAAAAGTGCGATTTAGCATGTTTAGCTCATTAGCTCACCTACCCATTTAAGTTTTAAAGTGGGAATCGAAGTATAATAGATGGGTACGGGGGAGGAGTAATGCCGCTGCAGTGAAGGGAAGGGGTTGCGTAGAAAGAGATAATCGAGGAATGTGTGTGTGTGTGTGTGTGTGTGTGTGTGTGTGGTGTGTGTGTGTGTGTGTGTATGTGTGTGTGTGTGTGTTTGTTGTACAATCGGCACATGCGCGTGACCCTAGATGTTGTGTGATGTGTGTGTGTGGTGTGCGCTGTGATGTGTGAGGAGAGGAGGTAAAAGGAGAAAGCGGAAAAGAACATTACGCTTCATCTATGTGAACGACACCTTCACGTTATATGCAGTACTTTGTTTTAAAGGCCTATATGCCACGACAAGCAGAAGTCATCGATGCAGTAATGTTACTGTTGCAGCTAGTGATATTTTCAGTATCGTAGCTTTGAACATTTCTTGTAGCTCGCACTAATTTTCCACAGAAATGGCTCTTGATAATCCGAATAATGGGTTTCTTGAATTATACTGATGTGCCTATATGTCGTATATGCCTCTGTAATTAGTCCGTAAACTTGTCGACCCTGTTGTCATAGAGAGGTTCTAAGCACATGAGTGGTATCACTTTTTGATAAAAGCATCAAATTTGGTACATCGTATGCTCTGACATAGTTCTAAGCATGAATAGGAGGTGGACCCCAACGTATATTTGGCCGTTTTAAGGGGGCGTAGCACTTATTTTCAATGGCCGCCATGAAATGATAAAAAAATGGCATATATCAATGCTAATTAACATGTTGTGAGTGATTTTAAATTTTTGGATTCCTATTTTTGTAGAACCACAACAGAATCATTAAGATCAAATTAAAACAAAATTTGTCGTTTATAGGGGTGTGGGTCACCAATGTTTTCAAAATGGCCACGCTATGAAATATCATAATCGCATACATTCACTGCCTAATTAACATTTTTGAGTGATTTTATACTACTTGACCATGGGTTTTTAGACACAAGTGAATCAATTATAAATCACATTAAAAATTAGTTTGCGCATTTGAAGGGGGCCGTGGGCAAGTTTATTTTAAAAATGGCGCGCCATGAAATAATAAATTAACATTTTTGAGTGGATGTTGGTAAGAAATGCGAGCTATACCCTTATTGCTCTCATAATCCTCCGTAATTACCTGTCCGCGCACCACGGAGTTTGCAGGGAGGTTAATGTGTGACGCTCTCGTGTTGTGTGTTCGTAGTGTGTGTTCGTGGTGTGTGTTTGTGTGTGTTGTGTAGCCAGCAGCGAGCAGCTGTTATACACTGTAAATCCATGTTACAGACGCTTTGGCGCGATCGATTCAGCACCAGCATGCGCCGCTTAGGGCGTCCATCAGCAGCAGCTCGCCTTAAGGGCGTTCAGTCAGACAGCAGCGCAGCAGCGAGCACAGCTGTTTATCAGCATGTATACATGTTACACGGCTCGCGAGGTGTGCACCTCGTTTGAGTGCCCTCTGTCTAGTTGCTGGCCATGCTGTAAGTGTGTCCATCGTCCTTGTCCGTGTCCTGTCTGGTCGTGTGCCCCACCGTCAACATGACACGCGCTTAGATTGGCTCAGTATAGCACACACACGCGCGCACTCGACTGGCAGGCAGGCACGCACGCACACTCACGCAGGGCAGGCTACGCGCACTCACGCACATGCACGCACATTCACGTATACCAGGCAGGCAGGCAGGCAGACACACACACCACCACAGCAGACTGCACACACACACAACGCACGCCCATTCTAAGGTGTGTCATGTACCCGCATCTATACCATCATCCTCTTTCGTTCCGCCGGCGTCTTGCTCTCATTCGCCTCCCGCCTCTGCCCTATCCTCTCTCTCTCTGTCTCTCTGCTCTCTCTCTCTCCACCGACACCCATTCCCACCACATATCTGTCGCTCTCTCTTCTCTCTGCTCTCTCGTCTTCCTCTCGTCTCTCTCTCGTTCTCATCTCTCTCTCTCCGCGCTCCCCTATCTCACTCCTCCGTCTCTCTCCGCCTCTCTCTCTCTCTCTCTCTCTCCTCATTGTCGCTCTCCTCGAGTCTCTCTCTCTCTCTCTCTCTTCCCCTCTCTCTATCTCTCTCTCTCGTCTCTCATCGTCCCGTTGTGTCTTCTTGCTCATTATATCTCCCTCTTCTCTCTCNCGTACCCTGGGTACGGTCCGGTATACCGGAACGTACCCTGGTCACTATTTGATATGGTTAGGGTTAGGATTAGGGTTAGGGTTAGGGTTAGGATTAGGGTTAGGGTTCGGGTTCGGGTTAGGGAGTATAGGCGTAGGCGACTCCCTAGACTAGTTAGTTAGACTAGACTAGTTAGTGGAGTAGACGAGGTACGGTTCGGCATATTAGATAGTACCGCTCTTGATAGTACCAGGGTACGTTCCGGTATACCGGACCGTACCCAGGGTACGTTCCGGCAGTACCCCGGGGGACATAGACCCTCTCAGCCTTAAGCAACATGGTATTACAAGTGGCCGCGTGCACCTTTGTATCGACGGTTCAGCATGCGCTGTGCGACAGCTGTTCCGTTGAGGACGTCGCCACCAGCCTCCAGGTGGTCGTGGAATGCCAGCGCTAGGAGCAATATTGCGTCGTACAACAGCGCCGCGTGGTTGCCTACCTGCAGTATATCCATTACGTAATCTCGTTATTGTGTAGTCACCTGCATGTTTTCTCCAACAGTATAGTTATACATATCTACGCACTTCGCTGAATCATGCTACAGTTAAGGTCGAAATAGAAGACTATAGGGGGCATGCAACAATAAGCATCCGAAAATTGTTCACATATTGGTTGGCATCTTGGTGGCTTGGTCTCTAGAAAAGGCCTTTTTTTGATTTTTTTGCGGTGAAATTTGGCAGTAGAGTGCGCTAATTTGCATTATGCACGCAAGTTAGATGCCTCGTGGACGTCTAGAAAGCATTAGAAGTAAGAGTGGTCTTGTCGTGTAATTGTGCCATTCAAGCAAGTGGTGTAGCCATGGTGACCGGTCGGCCATTTTTGTGTATGAAACTGAATCCGAATACTTTCTAGAAATACGCGTCATAGAGCTGGCAAAAGTGTCGAGCAGAGCATAGAGCTTGAATCTGTGGTTATTTAACATGAATAAAGTCAAGGTGTATGTTGTGTATGCGACGAAACAGTGTGAGTATTTTTAATTAATTTTTGTTCGATGCTTATTCAGGCCTGCTGCCTATGGACGCCTTCTACTGTTGTAACTTGTACAACACCTATAGCAAATGCCAAGCAAAAAACACGAGGGTGACGAACAGGGAGAATAAACAACAGCAGCAGCAGAAAATGTAGAAGAAGAAGAAGAATAAGGAGGAGGAGGAGGAGGAGGAGGAGGAGAGGAGGGGAGGAGGAGGAGGAGGAGGCGAGGAAGCGGAGGAGGAGAGAAGAGAGGAAGGAGAGAGGAGGAGGAGAGAGGAGGAGGAGGAGAGGAAGAGGAGGAACGTAGAGGAACGAAAGAGTAAACGCGACGCCGCAGACACATGGAAAATTCGAAGAAGAAANACAGAACAAAGGGCAGCAGAATTACACAGATCACCGAACCAAGTAGTGTTTTCCCTAACTTTTAACTGTTAGCTTCACAAGATTGTATCTTGTATTAGTTTACATTGATATTATGATTACATATAATTAAACAATCCCTAAGTACAGTCTCTGTTCGTGTGCACAGCAGTCAGTGAGTCACTACATCTGACATTGCCGTCCTAACGAATTTATTATTTGCAAACGTATATAACATGCAACACGTGAGAAATCTAGTACCTATTATGCTCTGTCGGAAACTTGAAAAACGCTATATCTGGGAATATATCTAGAATATATTATGCAAATGATTCCCGTACCAGTTTGAATATAGACACCCCCATACTCTCTGTGAATGTTGAGTTTATTGACGCACGATAAGTCAATATATCAGCAAATATATGCGCGCTGAAGTGAATTACAGATAATTAAATTTCTAGATATACCTATAGACACGTCTTAGCTATAGTCTCTGTGAATATTGAGTTTATTGACGCACGATTAGTCAATATATTAGCAAATATATGTGTTGAGTCAGGAGGTTTATCTTGTGGGTACAAATAATGAGTAGGACGAAAGCCTAACCTGTATGATACAGGCGGTTCCGGTTCCGCTTCACTACACTTCACCGCCTGTACCACTTGCTTCTTCAGCCCGCTTCACGAAACACGAAATCGTTGCGCCCAATCAGAGAGCTGTAACGGGCCAATCAGCCAATCAGCGAGCAGGCTTTTGCCTGACGTCATTTCTCCAGTTATTCAAGTTGCCTGATCGATAACGAGGCTTGCGAAACGCCAGGGTTTAGCTCGCGTACAGGCGGTAGATATTGTAGTGAAGCGGAGCGGAACATACCGCCTGTATCATACGGGTTAGACCACAGAAATAGAATAGAGTCTATTTCTACTTCTATTCTATTTCTGTGGGTTAGACGAAAGCCTTGAGTTAACAGAAACCAGCCATGTTTATTTTGTCCCCTCCACCTCCATAGGTGGCAGCACATGCCAGTGCTGATACTCGCGCACACAGTTACACACTCACACGCACACGCGCACGCATACGCACACGCACAGGCACACACACGCACACACAACGACACACAAACACGCACACGCACGCACGCAAGCGCGCACACGCACGCGCGCACACGCAAGCGCGCACACGCACGCGCGCACACGCACGCACGCACGCACGCACGCACGCACGCGTA
>NW_014579727.1:0-478 GCF_000485595.1 Priapulus caudatus
CGCAACACGCCATCTATATAGCAACACCGCCTCTATATAGCAACACCGCCTCTATATAGCAACACCGCCTCTATATAGCAACACCGCCTCTATAGCAACACCGCCTCTATAGCAACACCGCATCTATAGCAACACCGCCTCTATAGCAACACCGCATCTATATAGCAACACCGCATCTATATAGCAACACCGCATCTATATAGCAACACCGCCTCTATATAGCAACACCGCCTCTATATAGCAACACCGCCTCTATATAGCAACACCGCCTCTATATAGCAACACCGCATCTATATAGCAACACCGCATCTATATAGCAACACCGCCTCTATATAGCAACACCGCCTCTATATAGCAACACCGCCTCTATATAGCAACACCGCATCTATATAGCAACACCGCATCTATATAGCAACACCGCCTCTATATAGCAACACCGCCTCTATAGAGCAACACCGCCTCTATAGAGCAACACCGC
>NW_014579727.1:1274-1672 GCF_000485595.1 Priapulus caudatus
CTCCTCTCTCTTCTTCTCCTCCTCTCTCTCTCTCTCTCTCTCTCTCTCTCTCTCTCTCTCTTTCATTCGGTCATTGTCGCGCCCTCGGTCGCGCTCTCTCTCGCTCGCTCTTTCTCTCTCTCTCGCCCTCTCTCTCTCTCCCGCCCTCTCTATGTCAGAGTGAAAGCATGCGTCATCGGTGCAGAGACAACACATATAACCAACCGTGACGTATTGTCGTGGTTAGAGTCAATATTTAGCTGTTGGCGCCGGCCCCTACTCTGCACACAGGCGTGCACATGTGTGTGACTTCAATATATGTGGGTGCGCAATCCCTCGCTCACTCGCTCTCTCGCTCGCTCGATTCTCGCGCTCTCTCTCTCTCTCTCTCTCTCTCTCTCTCTCTCTCTCTCTCTCTC
>NW_014579727.1:2224-4537 GCF_000485595.1 Priapulus caudatus
CTCGATCCGTCTGCGTGCGTGCGTGCGTGCGTGCGTGCGTGCGTGAAGTGTATGAATGTGCGCGTGCCTGTGTAGGTGCGTGCGCGTGGTGCATGTTGAGGTCAGGTGTGGACCGAAATGGTGAGCATGGGATGTGAAAGAAGAAGAGGATGCGAGAGTGAGAGAGGAAGAGGCCAGTAGGAAGGACAACTGGAGGATTAAATAAACGAGAGGACATAGAGGAACGAGGGGATAGACTAGAGGATTAAAAGAAACGAGTACGGAAACATGACGAATGCAGTAAGGAAAGGTTAATAGCGGAAGAGAGAAGGATGAAGGTTGCCGAGGGAGACAATGGCAGGAGAGGGAGCGTTCCAGGAGAAGGGATGTGAATGCAGACAGGAGAAAGCATGAAGGCAGCAGGAGAAGGTTGCTAGCGAAAGAGAGAATGATGAAGGTTGCCGAAGGAGTCAATGACAGGAGAGGGAGCGTGGCAGGAGAAGGGATTTGAATGCAGACAGGAGAAGGCAGTAGCGGGTGGGAACTAGAGCAATGACCAACGATGTCGGCAGGAGACGGCGTGACGGCAGCAGGGAGAAGGATGAGAGAGAAGGAAGACAAAGCTTCCTCTCTGCTCCAGTTGGCAGCGTCCCTCAACGCTTACCGGATGCGGGGATGGATGAATCACATCCCCTTCTCCCTCCGGCAGAGCGCCACAGCTCAGCGCCGCAACACACATCATGCAAATACCACACCGAGCGGGGCGCGTGTGTGAATAAAACCCGCACACACCCTCACGAAATCAAAGAAAATAATATCGAGCCTAAAAACAAACTGTATGGGATTCTAATCGCCAACGGCAAGACGCAATCCAAACGTTCGAGCACTGCTGCATGTACAGCTTATAATATGTATTATAATATATTACATAACGTAGGATAAATCTTTATGAACATCTGTAATATGTCTTTTAATCTTCTTTATATTATGTTTGTTATTAACTCCTCGCATAATTATAATCAAAGTTTTATATTAGTGAAGAGAGAAATGAACAGAGTAATAAACAAGACGAAAAAGACTAATAATTAAACAAACAAATCAATTTAATCGATGAGGACAATAATAAACGCGAAAACGCGGCGGGAAATATTCGTGAACGCGTCTTTGAAAACGCGGGGCGTCAAACGCCGCCGCGGCATAATAGCGATAGCATAGCGGCATAGCGGCATAGCAGCAATTGTGGCATAGCGGCTAGCAGCATAGCGGCAAGGCGGCAAGGCGGCAAGGCGGCATATAGAGCGATAGCATAGCGGCATAGCGGCATAGCGGCCAGCGGCAAGGCAGCAAGGCAGCAAGACAGCGAGGCGGCATATATAGCAGAGAAGCGACAAGGCGGCAAGGTGGCATATTCGACAGGCCCACATGCACGCACATTAACGCACACGCACACACACGCACAACACACACACACACACCAACACACACACACGCACGCACGCATACACACACACCGGACACTACACACACATTGCCGCACTTACATTACACACGCCACGCATTACCACATACCACACACGACACGCTCTCTCTCCTCCTTGCTCTCCTCGTCTCTCTCTCTCTCTCTCACTCTCTCTTCCGTCGCTGCTCTCTCTCTCTCTCTACTCTCTCTCTCTCTCTCTCGCATTCTCTTTCTCTCTACTCTTCGCGCTCGTCTACTCCCTTTCTTGTATTTCTTCCTGCACCGATGAGAAATACAAGAGAGAGAGACGCGAGAGCAGAGAGAGACGAGGAGACGAGAGAGAGAGGAGAGAGAGAGAGAGAGCAGAGAGAGAGAGAGAGGAGAGCCCCGAGACGGAGAGAGGCACGAGAGAGAGAGGACTGAGAGAGAGGAGACAGACGAGAGAGAGAGAGAGAAGAGCTCTGAGGAGAGAGAGATGAGAGAGAGATGAGATGATCGAGAGAGAGAGAGGAGAGACTGACGAGACGAGAGAGACGAGAGACGAGAGAGAGGAGAGGAGAGAGAGCTGCGGCGCGCACGACAACGCGTTCACAGAATCAAGAACAAGAACTGGGGGGAGAACTAGAACAATGAACAGGCAGCAGCTGAAAGCATGACTGATATAGTTAGAGATAACAACCACGGAAGATGCCGCGACGAGATAACACCCCACACTATAGGATGTTCGTCCTAGACCCGTAGACTCACACGCGACACGACGACGTGTCAACCCCCGGGGGGTGGTCAGCGACAAACGAGGTGCTCAGACCCCCGGCAGGCAGGCGTCGAGTACGCCTGCCCGACCTTGGTTCCCCCGGCGCGCCGATACCTTATTC
>NW_014579727.1:7712-8069 GCF_000485595.1 Priapulus caudatus
GAGGAAGAGGAGGAGGAGGAAGAGGAGGAGGAGGAGGAGGAGGGTGAGGATGAGAGGAAAGAGGAGGAGGAGGAGGACGAGGTTTGATCATAGTACCCGCAATACACGGGGAAACATAGCGGTGACCGCTGTGCGAGGGGGTGGGTGAGCACCAATGGCAGGGGTGTGTGTGGGAGAGTAGATAAGGAAACAGTTGCTCATGGTAAAAAGCACACCGCGATAGAAGTGAGAGAGAAGAGAATGAGGGGAGGTAAAAGAGGAGTTTTATGAAGAGAAAGAGGTTGAGAGTGCGAGGAAATGCGAGAGAGACAGACAGACAGACAGCAAGAGAGAGAAAGGGGAGAGAGAGAGAGAGCG
>NW_014579727.1:9287-11156 GCF_000485595.1 Priapulus caudatus
ACACACACACACACACACACACACACACACACACACACACACACACACACACTCTCTCTCTATCTGCACCAACGTACATCTACTTTCACCCCACCCCATCACTCCCACCCTCACCCCACCATCCACCCCCGCCATCCCGCCATCACTCCCACCCTCACCCCACCATCCCCACCCAACCCCCACGCCATCCCGCCATCACTCCCACCCTCACCACGACATCTGATAACAAAGACAATGGTAGCTCTCCGGTGACGGCGGAAGACAACGCAACAACATCCACCAGCGCTGCGAATCAACCCTATCCGCAACCAGGCGAGCCACCACGCCATGCGTGCGTGTGCGTGCGTGCGTGTGCGTGCGTGCGTGGGCAGATAAGCAGCGGTGGATGTGTAATTAGTGTTAATTACACGCTGAGGAGTCACGTGGTGGTCGCGTCGTCGTCGTCGGCGGCGGCGGCGGACAAAGGTAGTGACGTCGGTGGCCGTCGCCCACAGCTACTGCTACGCTACATTACTACAACCGAGGAGAAAGCGGACGTGTTGTTTTTAAAGCCAGAGACAAGAAGTAGTGTTGGTGGTGGTGGCGGTGGTGGTCGTCATCGTCATTATCATCGTCGTCGTAGTTATTGTTGTTGATGTTGTTGTTGATGTTGTTGTTGTTGTTGTTATTGTAGCGTGAACTTTGCTATTATACAGTCCCACCCCGGTTCACTCTCACCCCCCACACTCACCACCACCACCACCACCCTCCCCCACCATCACCCTCCTCCGCCACCACCCTCCCCTCACCACCACCCTCCCCCCACCATCACCCTCCCCCACCATCACCCTCCCCCACCATCACCCTCCCCACCATCACCCTCCCCGCCTGGGTTGCATACCTCCCCCAGCACCACCACCCTCTCTCTATACCTCTATACCTCCGCGAGCACGGCTCCAGCGCCATTAACTCGGTGGCTGACGACCTGATTGGTGATTGCTGGCCGATAAACTTACAGATGAGGTGATAGCTGCCCGCAGCTGCCGCAAACTACGCGAATATGCTCATGCAGGCTCTTTAGCTGCACTCCGCTCTACTTTACACGTTCTCCGCTCTATCTGCCTACACTGTCTTCCCTCTCTTGCTCCATATTCTTTAGCTTCTCCTTCTCTCTCTCTCTACCTTCTCCGCCTTCTCCGCCGTCTCCGCCTTCCCCGCCTTCTCCGCCTTCACCGCCTTCTCCGCCTTTTCCCGCCTCCTCCTCCTTCGTCTCTGCCTTCTCGGTCTTCTCCTTCCTCTCTGCCTTCTCTGCCTTCTCCACCATCTCTGCTTTCGCGACCTTCTCCTTCCTTTCTGCCTTCTGCGCCTCCTCCTTTCCTTCTGCCTTCTTCGTCTTCTCCTTCCTCTCTGCCTTCTTCGTCTTCTCCTTCCTCTCTGCCTTCTTCGTCTTCTCCTTCCTCTCTGCCTTCTCCGCCTTCTCCGCCTTCTTCACCTTCTCTGCCTTCTCCGCCTTCTCCACCTTCTCTGCCTTCTCCGCCTTCTCATTCCTCTCTTCCTTCTCCGCATTCTCAACCTTCTCCGCCTTCTCTAACTTCTCCGCCTTCTCCGCCTTCTCTGCCTTCTCCACCTTCTCCGCCTTCTTCACCTTCTCCGCCTTCTCTGCCTTCTCCACCTTCTCTACCTTCTCCGCCTTCTCCGCCTTCTCCGCCTTCTCCACCTTCTCTGCCTTCTCCGCCTTCTCCATCGATGTCCGGCTACTCTCTATCAGTACCGGACATTTGCAGTGCTCCTCCCGCTCCCCCACCAGCCCCTCGCGCTGTCACAGGCACGGCTTTAGTGACATTAACGTAAAGTGTCAACGTCATTTGTCAACACTGTCCACAACACGGG
>NW_014579727.1:11166-12608 GCF_000485595.1 Priapulus caudatus
TCTCTACCTTCTCCGCATTCTTACCTTCTCCGCCTTCTCTACCTTCTCTGCCTTCTCCGCCTTCTCTACCTTTTCCGCATTCTCTACCTTCTCCGCCTTCTCTACCTTCTCCGCCTTCTCTACCTTCTCCGCATTCTCCACCTTCTCTACCTTCTCCGTCTTCTCTGCCTTCTCCACCTTCTCTACCTTCTCCGCCTTCTCCACCTTCTCCACCTTCTCTGCCTTCTCTACCTTTTCCACCTTCTCCTACCGCTCTGCCTACTCAACCTTCTCCGCCTTCTCCATCGATTTCCGGCTACTCTCTATCAGTGCCGGACATTTGCAGTGCTCCTCCCGCTCTCCCACCAGCCCCTCTCGCTGTCACAGGCACGGCTTTAGTGACATTAACGTAAAGTGTCAACGACATTTGTCAACACTGTCCACAACACGGGCCGCGGGCTTGACCCTAATGACTGATTATAAACATGCTGTAGCCTCAGAGAAATCCGCGCTCACACAACTATGCATGCGCGCACTGCCAAGACGTGCCTACAACAACGAGCCCGTATGTGCGGGCGCGTACGCTAGCACAGTACAGGTACACGCACGCATGCACGCACGTACGTATGCATGCGCGCACGCACGCGCGCGTTAACTGTTATTATCCAATCTTGTTTCGGTTGGATTCCCGGATGTGGTGTGACGTCACGCGTTAAGATCAGTGTCGTCACGGGAGGGGTGACAGACGGGCGATCCAAACTGCACACGCCACGTTGCCATTTTGCTTTGTTCTTTTTACCGCGTTTCGTATGCGAAAGTAGTAGATATATTATAATTTGAAATGGTATATTTCTGATATAAATAAATGTAAATAAATATATCAATATCAATATATATATAACGACACATACACACGAGCGCACACACATACACACACATACACACACACATGCACTCACACACACACACNCACACACACACACACACACACACACACACACACACACACACACACACACACACACACACACACACACACACACACACACACACACACACACACACACACACACACACACACACACACACACACACACACACACACACACACACACACACGCACGCACACACGCACGGCCACGCATCGCGAGCTCCTTGATCGTGAACGCACGATAAACGCGCAGGTATCATGAATGTATCATGAATATTTCAGGCGCTATATTCTCTACCGACTTACGCAATGCCGCCGCGCGAACATATGGTCAATCAGACTACTACTCACTGCGGGCAACCCGTCCACGCGCCTGACATCTGCTGGCTCGCTGTGTACGGCTCCAGCGAGCAGTAACGATCATAGGGCTGTAGGGAATAGACTCGGTAGAGGGGGAGGTGTGTGTGCGTGTGTGTGTGTGTGTGTGTGTGTGTGTGTGTGTGTGTGTGTGTGTGTGTGTGTGTGTGTGTGT
>NW_014579727.1:13985-16581 GCF_000485595.1 Priapulus caudatus
CACACACACACACGCACGCACTAGCACGCACACACACACACACACACACACACACACACACACACACAGGCATGC
The DNA here is from genome assembly GCF_000485595.1 of Priapulus caudatus. Taxonomy (NCBI): domain Eukaryota; kingdom Metazoa; phylum Priapulida; class Priapulimorpha; order Priapulimorphida; family Priapulidae; genus Priapulus; species Priapulus caudatus. The sequence continues at coordinate 14,061 of NW_014579727.1, forward strand.
ACGCACACACACACGCGCGCATGCACGCGCACATACTCGCACACACGCACACACACACGCACGCGTGCACGTATACACGAACTCATCCGCATACACGCACGCAGATTGTCAGTATTTTAGGACGGCGTAATTGCAGGCTCAGCGACTGCCCGTATGTGTGTGAGTTTCCGATATTATTTACGACGTATTATAATGACAGACAACGAATGCCGTCACTCGCTCTACAAGCCACGAGCACCGCATTAGAATGCGAGCCATATTATATTATATATTAAATAATGTTACGTCATATTATTGTATATTGTATTATATATTTATATTTTTACATTATATATGCTATTATAGTATATTATACTATAGTAGCTATTATATTTTATTATACTACACTATACAATATTATGTTACTTTGTGCTGCGTTGCATTATATCGTATTGTAATTTATTACAAGCATCATGTTGTACTGTACTATACTATAGGTATGCTATGGTGTATTAGTGTATTATATTATATTAGGGTAAGTATATATATATATATATATATATATATATATATATATATATAATAATAATAATAATAATCTATACTTACAATAATAATAGAAAAACATGACTCTAGTTCTGATCAGCAAACAGGTTTTATTTAGAATCGAACAAGGATGAAAGAACAACTTATATGGAATAACACAAATGAACAAACGCATGAATGTAAAAACGTTGAACGGTGAACAACAGCAACACGATGATGACGACAAACGATTGACGATGATGACGACAACGATGACGATGATGACGACAACGATGCACGATGACGATGATGATGCGGTTATACGATATAGCCACCCGCAAACATCATGTAATATTACTGTCAGCTTCGTCATCATTATTGTTATTATGGCATTTTTGTTTATTATTTGCCTCGCCCTTTTACCGTGAATCGTGCATACTGGAAATACTGGAGATTTTACTGAACAAATTCCTACACCACAAGCACATGTAGCCGGACATTACAATACTTATTATATGTATACATAGTTAATATATATATATATATATATATATATATTATAGAGAAAGAGAGAGAGAGAGATGCACATCTTATATATATATATATAATATATATATATTATATATATATATATATACTTTATATCATGTATAATATATTGCATTGTCCGTATATACCAACATTACACGGAGATACAAGACACAGCTACATAACCGCTATACGACTATTGGCACACGGCCAAATACGCTTACCTAGATCACAGTAGATAGGGGTAACTGCCACAGAGGACCGTGTGCATGTACATACACACGCGCACACGCGCACACACACACACACACACGCACACGCACACACCAGCCTCACTCACATACACACACACACACACACAGCACACACACACCACACACACACATTACGAGCGAACGTATATATATATATATATATATATATATATACATTCATGCGTGTATAGGCAGGCCAGCATTATGAAGGCTCGGAGTAAAAGGGCCGGTGGCTAGGGGGTCGATGAGGCGGTGGGTATTTAACCGTAGCCAGGGCAAGCGGGGCGGAAACACGCACGCACGGCGGCGGCGCCACGAGCTAAAATCTAAATAAATAGGTAAATAGACGCAAATCTTGCGGCTTTCAATCTCGGGGCGCACAATGCTGCTTGTTTCTGCTCACATACAGCACGCAAGCAAAGCGGGCCATAATAGTATATATATATATATATATATAATTTATAATTATCATATAATATATATAACCACTGCGTTTCACGATGCCGAATATGTGCGTCTGTACGTACGTGCGCATATATATATATTCTCACGCACACACACACACACACACGCACGCACGCACGCACACACACACACACACACACGCACGCACACACACACGCTCTCTCTCTCTCAATTCTTCTAGCCTAGTAGCATCACATTCATTGTCAGACCGTAGCACAGGCACATTCGCAGCAGTATATTTACACCCATACACTAACATCTCCTTAGACGACGGTGCAACTGAAACGCGCAGCAAAGAGCTGATACATATATATATATATTATATATATATTAAGAGTTTAACGTAGCAAGGAACTCTAACAAAAACTGTTAGCAGGCGATAAAATAAAAAAAATAAACGAAATTTTTCTGACTCTCTAGTAATGGATATATATATATATATATAATGGACGAGCGTGACGTCATCTATCGTTATTGTTGAGCTAGTGACATTTAGTGCGCATGCGTCAGACAAATTACGATTCTTTTCCGTTTTATCGCCTGCTAACAATTTTGGTAGAATCCCTTGCTGCGCTTAACAGTGAACATCTAAAAGTTAATTAAGAGTAGTCCCTAATTGGGCAGCACGTTTACTAAATATGCTAAAATAGCTGATATGATTAACACCGTCATACGCGCTCATCTTTGGGAATTTACCCTTAGTCGTAGTGTTGTGTAGCTATCACTTATATATATATATATATATATATATATATACACATACACATATA
>NW_014579727.1:17368-19055 GCF_000485595.1 Priapulus caudatus
ATTACCGGAGATCACCGAACATCCACGAACATTACCGGTGATCACCGAACATCCACGAACATTACCGGAGATCACCGAACTCCACCGGACATTGCCGGAGATTACCGAACACCACCGGAAATCACCGGACATTACCAGCCACCGCTTTTACCATCTTGAGCCATACACAATCCGCCGTCCCACAGCAGTAGGGATGAATAAATAACAACGTATAATGATTGCACTGATGCGCCGCGTACACAACACGAACGTACTATTATTGCAGTAGTGCACCGTAATCACACTAAACCGATATTAAAATACTGAGTATATAGTAAACATTTAATATCGCGAAGGCGTGACGGCACTAAAAAACGGTGCGATATACACAAACAAACCAAGTTATTATATACACTCTGTATGTATATAAAGCTATCACAGAGGTACGAAACTCTGCATGCGATATACGGCGAGTGAAGCGGATGAGACATGTGATGGAGTCCGAGTGATGTGACTGAGAGAAAGAAACGGGTAGATGGAGCGAGACAGCTGTCTGTGCGTGCGTTTGTGCGTGCGTGCGTGCGTGCGTGCGTGCGTATGAAGACTGTATGTAAAAGGACATGAGTCCGAGTACGAGATGGGCAAGAGACAAATATGGGTAAAGAGAGACATGTGGTTTGTGAGAGGTGGAGCGAATGGAATGACGGCCGAGCATGAGAGATAGAGAGAGAGAACGCGAGAGAGATAGATAGATAGACAGACAGAGAGAGAGAGAGAGCAAAAAAGAGAGAGAGCGACAGAGAGAGCGAGAGAAAAAAAGAACGACACAGAGAGAGAGAGAGAGAGAGAGAGCGAGAGAGAGAAAGAGAAAGAGAGAGAGAGAGAGAGAGAGAGAGAGAGAGACGAAGAGCGAGAGAGAGAAATATGTGGGTTAGATAGATGCAGGGGTTTCCTGAGGAGACTTCCTGACGTAACACGATACATTCACGCGTGCAGGAAGCACGCACGCACGCAAACACACACACACACACACGCACGCACGCACGCACAAACGCACGCACACACACACGCACGCACGCACGCACGGACGCACGCACACACGTCCGTCATCCGAGAAATCTCATCAGGCGACGCGGCGTCGCCACGGCAACATGCGAGCATCCCTCAGCCTCCCATCGGCATGGCTTCACCGCCGAGCATCGTCTCAGGTGAGGAGAACTGTCGCCGCCGGAGTCTGCGAGAAGAAGTCATGAGCCGCCTGCCAGAGATGACGCGGGAAGCGGCAGCCGAGAGACAGACGGGCCTCGGTCGTACACTCTCGCTCCTTGTCCACTGATGCTGAAGAGGAAGAGAAAGAAGAAGAAAACCACGGTTAGAATCAAAAAGGAAACGGATAATGCTAAATGAAATGCTATTGGAGACAGTTAGAGGCACAGTGAATGCATGCTAACACCAACAGCATGACGAACAACAGTCACCCGACGTCAGCGAATAATATTCAGTAGCAGTGGCAGCAGCGGTAGCAGCAGCAGTAGTAACAGCAGCAGCAACAGCAGCAGAAGTAGCAGCAGCAGCAGCAGCAGTAGCAGTAGTAGTAACAGCAGCAGCAACATCAGCAGCAGCAGCAGCAGCAGCAACAACAGCAGCAGCAGCAGTAGCAGTAGTAGTAACAGCAGCAGCAACAGCAGCAGCAACAGCAGCAGCAGCA
>NW_014579727.1:20266-20611 GCF_000485595.1 Priapulus caudatus
ACACACACACACACACACACACACACACACACACACACACACACACACACACACACCTGCCCCCTACAGTGTTGATTGAATTCGCTAGCATCCTCCCTGCTCGCGCAGCCTCTCCGCGTGAAGCAGCATGGCTTCAGTAATCATCACAGCGAGGGAGGAGACAGAGGAATCTAACAGAATCATCACCTTACATGCCAGCGCTGCTGATTGGAAGCAGGCAAACCCGCGATAGGTTCTCTCACTGGCTCTGACTGGCTGTGTATACACGGCATACACGCGCTGTTAGAGACACAAGGAAGAGAGGGGCGAGATAGAGACATCGCGAGCGAGAGAGCAAAAGCGAAA
>NW_014579727.1:22231-22783 GCF_000485595.1 Priapulus caudatus
GAGAGAGAGAGAGAGAGAGAGAGAGAGAGAGAGAGAGCAATAGAAGGTGAATTGTGATAATACATCAGGACTATTAAGCATCAACCGGTGAAACGTGCCTGCCGTCTAGCACAGACACAGCGTGTCTACCTACACACGGGGCCTATACTATGGTGTCTATCTAATATCTATATCTATATATCTATATATCTATATCTATATCTATATATCTATATATCTATATCTAATATCTATATAACACAGGTCTCTCGCGTGTGGTGATTGCAGCACTATATGATGAACGTCTGCATGTAGTCAGATACGTATATATACCGACGGCAGCGCACGCACGCACGCACGCACGCACGCACGCACTCGCACGCACGCACGCACGCACACACGCACGCACGCACGCACGCACACACACACACACACACACATACACACAAACACACGCGCACACACACACACACACACACACACACACACGCGCACATACATACACACACACGCACGCACGCACACATGCACGCACGTACGCACGCACGCACGCAGCAGGTAGAATGTATCGAT
>NW_014579728.1:0-489 GCF_000485595.1 Priapulus caudatus
GGATTTCATCGCTGCTTGTCACGGATTTCGTCGCTGCTTGTCACGGATTTCATCGCCGCTTGTCACGGATTTCGTCGCTGCTTGTCACGGATTTCATCGCCGCTTGCCACGGATTTCCATCAGCATGTAACAGATTCATATCAGCTTATCACGGATTTCCATCAGCTTGTCACGGATTTCATCGCCGCTTGCCACGGATTTCCATCAGCATGTCACAGATTCATATCAGCTTGTCAGGGATTTTCTCACAGCTTATCACGGATTCATCTCACTTTCCCACGCCTTTCCGCGCATTATCACGAACTTTGATTGTTTCCGATTGGGGTCAGCGTGCTTGTATGTGTGCATCTATATATCCGTGCTCTCCACCGTATTAGCTAATAGTAGCTACCCACCTTCGTAGCTACCTTAACCATGTTAGCTAGCGCTTTACCGTGTTATCTAACAGTATAGCTACCCACCTTCGTAGCTACCTTAACCATGTTAGCT
>NW_014579728.1:873-2034 GCF_000485595.1 Priapulus caudatus
GTGCGGTAGCGTGCGTGCGTGCGTGCGGCCGTGCGTCCGTCCGTGCGTGCGTGCCGTGCGGTTGCGTGCGTGCGTGCGTGCGTGCCGTGCGCTAGCGTCCGTCCGTCCGTGCGTGCGTGCGCGCGTACAACACGCTGTATACCAGGGGCAGGCCGACACCGACATATGTACAATGTAGTCTAACACTTGCTGATGCTAAACAGGTTTGCGCCCGCCGCTTCGGGACTAGCTCGAGGGCCAACTGTCAGAAGTCAGGCCTTCCCCATTGTCATCCAGCAAGTAACGTGGCCGAAGCTTTTTATTGCATCATAGTCATAACACTAACTCGTACCACACTACTTACTACTAACTCCGTCTTACGCCCTGCATCACAAGATCCGGGTGGTGCACCCCCCCCCTCTTCTTCTTTTTTCCCCGCCGTCTCGGATTTTAATTTTCTCTCCCTCTTCGTCATAACTTGGGAAGCGATTAGGGAGGAGGAGGGGGACGGTGTAGGGGAGAAGGGGAGAACGTATACGGATGGGGGAGAGGTGGGGGTTGTTGTGGAGGTTTATTGGATGGCGCGTTCGTATAACCAGCTGCAATATACGCGTTACATGCGGCCATTATCCTTATATTGTAGCTCGTATAACCGCTACCCCATCTCTATGTCCCTGTCTCTCTCTCTCGCGCGCGCGCTCTCTCGCTCTCTGTCTCGGTCTCTCTCTCTCTCTCTCTCTCTCTCTCCCTCATTCTCTCTCTCTCTCTCTCTTTTTGCCACTTTCTTTCTTTCTCTCTCTTCCTTTCTCTTTCTCTCCTCTCTTTCTCTGTCTCTCTTTCTCTCTCTCTCTCTCTCTCTCTCTCTCTCTCTCTCTCTCTCTCTCTCTCTCTCTCTTCGTGGCTTTCTCGCTTCAGTTTTGTGACCCAGCGCGGCCTTCCACGGCTATAACCCAACGCTCTAGTCCGTTAGCGCGACACATGGCCATGCGTCGTACGTACGTAAGCTTTCCCCTTTGAAAACCCTCCGACGCCCCCTCGTCTGTCTCTCTCCGTATCTCGGCCGCGCATCCGTGATGAAACGTACGTGCGTGCGTGAGTGTGTGCGTGAGTGCGTGCGTGCGTGAGTGTGTGCGTGCGTGCGTGCGAGCGTACGTGCGTGCGTGCGTGCGTGCGTGCGTGCGT
>NW_014579728.1:2219-3637 GCF_000485595.1 Priapulus caudatus
CTCCCTCCCTCCCTCCCTCCCTCTCTCGAGAGAGGTTAAGTGCTTGTGAAGCGGTTGCGGGTTTTGATTCGCTGTATATGTTGCGTGTTGCTGAGCGTCTTGAAGGCTGGTTAGTGTACGTAGCTAGGGACGATTGGAGGATAGAGTGAGTACGTGAGAGATGGATGTGTGTGGGGTAGGTGTTGTGTGTGTGTGTGTGTGTGTGTGTGTGTGTGGGGTAGGTGTTGTGTGCGTGTGTGTGTGTGTGTGGGGTAGGTGTTGTGTGTGTGTGTGTGTGTGTGTGGGGTAGGTGTTGATGTGTTGTGCGGCGACTACAGGGGCGGAAGCAGGCGATGAACGCAGTGTAACTGTAGCTTAGCTGCTGAATATGAGCTAGACACACTAGACACAGACTAGTTCATAACGACCATGTAATAGAGACAAATACGATACCAGTTACCTAGTTTTTGTGATTTTATATGCGCGTTTATGTACGCATATATATATATATGTGTAAATAATACTAAATATATACATATATATGTATATATATGCATGCCAATAAGTGTGTGTTGTAGGTGTAGTTGTATGTTATGTGCTCTAGGTATGGTGTGTACACGCCCAATGGAAACCACGTATGATATCAACAATAAAAACAACAACAGCAATAACAAGGACAACAAATGTGTAAACAATTGAGCCGTTTTTCAAATTTTACCGAGTTAGCAAAGCCTGATGAAGATAACCAGACTACTAAATCGAAGTTAATTGTTCATCTCTAACTTTATAGCTAAATGCCATCACATGGTAGTGAACCCACAGTGAACAGTGCAGTGGTTATCCTTCCGTTTGATAGGAATATCTCTTCACCCATATATGAACAGTGTAAATAATCTTGCACTCTCTCCATCGTTGCAGGTCTGCCGTTCCATGCACCGTTCGCATTTCCGCACCCGCCGCTGCCGGTGGACACGCGGGCGGCCGACAGCCGATACCTGTATGAAGCATCCCGTCTCCATGGTTACCACCATCCCGCTCACGGGTACGCGCGCGGCGATCGCCACCAGGTGGCGCGTCCGTAGATTCCTCGCAGACGTCAATTAGTTATCATTATTAATATTCACTTAATTTGTTATATATATATACTATCACAATATTATATTATATTGTACTAATGTAACTTATTATCGCCATTATGCACTTACCTTTCTATATATCACTGCACCTTACTACCTACATATCATTATCTACACTAGGGGTTAATACTACTCATCTATATCATTTATATAATATCCATATAATATACCTATTATCTATTCCACACCCCCCCTACCTAATCAATCATCCCCCCCTCTCCACTAATCCCACTCATCCTACTCAACTACTAAATTATCCCGTTATCATTATTTCTATATGCCCCATAGTCTAGCTCATCTGTC
>NW_014579728.1:5126-18955 GCF_000485595.1 Priapulus caudatus
AATCAATCAATCAATCAATCAATCAATCAATCAATCAATCAATGTTTTGTTTTGTTTTGTTTATTAAGAGGTGATTTAATTAAACACTAAGAGTGGTTTAGGTAGGTGATGGGAAATTTTTTTCCCGTGAACCATGAGAGGTGGCCTTGGATGCCCTTCTATATATTTCATTTAGGCATTGGTGCCCTCAAAAATGTTGAGAGTCGAGGCCAAAGTGGCCCTGCTCTAAAACCAAAGAGCTTACAATGATTACTATAATTATGATTAATAATGATATAATGATGATTAATTAGGATATAATTAATTATCATTATAAGCTCTTTGCTAAAACTGATGAAATTCGAGGCCTGACCTTGACCGCACGGAATAGCGACATGTTCTGACGTGCTCTTGTTCGTTGTCCGCGGCAACAGGTGCGATCAGTCCCTCGATGAACCTTCACCCGCTGCACTACCAGCACCTGCAACACTACATGCGCCAGAGCAGCCTGCAGGGGTCGCCCTTCCTCTCGCACGGTTCCATGCTCGGCCACCAGGTGGCGGGCATTCCGAGGCCGCCGTCGCTCGGCATGTCGGAGCTGCGGCATTCGTCGTCGCAGCATCCCAGCGTCCAGCCTCTGGGAGCGTCGAAAGCACAATCACAGGTGGCGCCACGTGTCCGAGCTTCTTTTTTGTTAGCGTAGCGTTTTTTACGGTCTTGTCACGGTCGCGAAACTTACGTTAAATTTCATCGTATTTTATTTTGTATTCAGTACACTTTATTATAATGCCTTGTGTAATATTCAATTCAAAATTCATTTAAATGAAATTTCGGTTTAAATATTTAGTACGTGGTATTCATGGACTTTTTCTTCGCAGTTAACCAAAGACTCGAGTTCGGGAGAGTTGTTCCAAGTGAAGAGGGAGCCAAGCAGCAAGTCAGAGTCCAGGGACGACAGCAGTCAGAAACCCTCACCAGGTATGCAGCCACAGACACGCACGCACGCATGCACACGCACACGCTCACACACACGCGCACGCGCACGCATACGCCACACGCACACGCCACACACGCCCACACACACACACAACACATACAAACACACACACACACACACTACACCACACACACACACACGCCACACACTTGCGCACCACACACACACACACCACACAAACACGCACACACACCACACACACACACGACACACACACCACACAACACCCACCACACACAAACATACACACACACACACACACACACACACACCACACACACAACACAACACACACACACACACTGCGCGCGCACGCACGCACACACACACGCACACGCACACACACAAAACACGCTCACACACACACACACACACCACACAATGCCTCACACACACACACACACACACACACCCACACACAGCACACACACGCACACGCACACGCACAGACACCACGCACACGCACACGCACACACACACACACACACACACACACACACATACACACACACACACACACACAACACACACACACACACAACGTACACACACACACACACACACCACCAGCACACACACACACACACACACACACACACACACACACACACACGTCACACACACACACACACCACACAAACACACCACACACTGCTAATGGCGCGCACCCCCCCCATGCTACCCCATGCTCTAACTACGATTGTATGTCGCTGTGGATATTATCTGATGTAATGCTTAGCCTAATCCTTCTTGTCTTGTACCCCATCTGCTCTGGGTTAGACCCCATTCCCCAGCCTCAGGGACCATCACCCAAAGACAAGTTTACCTTCATACACACTATCCAGGGTGCCGAATTTAAATCGGGGGTCCGGAGTCAAAATACTCCCTGTTTACGTTCGGACTCCCTATTTACATATGCAGGAGTTCCGTGGGTGACTTTCATTTGAAATTCTGGCATTTATCTAGACTTATGGTTTTTTCGCTTCCGGGAGGCACGGTGTCCTCGTGGAATTTACCGTAATTGTTTTGCATCCGAAAGTGTCTCTTAAAGAAAAATTTGGCAGATGGTGCAACCGCTATGAATCTTAAAAATAAGCCACGATGCCGTGTATTGTTAATATCTTAATTTTAACTCTCAAGACTTGCGGGACTCATTTGTGGTCTTGATCGTGGTGCCCTCTTTTTGAGGGTAGGGAGTCGTTGGACTCCCTTGTTCAAAGGTGTGTGAACTTTTTACCCCTGCCCTATCTGTCGCCAATCTTCTCTGCCAGCACACTCCTCGTGCCCCCCCCTACCTTCACTTCTCACAACCCCACCCACTCCTTCATCCTCTACACCCAATCATTATGTCCTCCATTTCTGTCACCACCCTCCCGTTCTCTCCCCACCCCATCCCTTCCCTTCTCCAGCGCTCTCACTGTTGCACTGTTTGCCTTTGACTGCAGCCTCAGGAGTTTAACCGTGCTCATGCCTAAGCGCTGACTGATAGCGCGGTGCTGACAAATCCACCACATCCCCACCTCTTTCATCATCCTAACCACCCCATCCCTTCTTCTCCCTCCCCTCTCCGTGCGTGTGCTTGTCCTCCCTTCCGTCTCCTCCTCCTCGCTCTCTCCTCTCTGCGCGTCGCGTGCGCGGTGCTGCTCGTGCCTGGCCCCCCTTCTCCTCTCTCCTCTCTCCTCCTCCTCTCTCATCCTCCCCTCCTTCTCTCTCCTCCTCCACGCCCCATCCCTTCCCACTTCACTCCTCACAAAACCTTCCTCTCCCCACCTTATCCTCACAACGCCACCTCTTTCCTCCCCCTCCTCCCCCCCACACCTCACAAATCCATACCTCCCTACCCCCGCTCCCAGCACGCGCTTGTTGAGAGCACCAGCCACTCTCACTGAACATCTTGTTTCCTCTCCCAACAGCCTCAGGGGTTGACCCGTCACCAAAGAACGAGCCGGACGACTTTTACGAGACGAACTGTCACTGGACCGGCTGCAGCCACGAGTTCAACACGCAGGAGGAACTCGTAAAGGTAACCACCGCACCTCGTTAGCGCACCTCCGCTCGGTCGTTAACTCACCTGTGAGGTGGTTCCGTGCGATTACAGTTCACCTGTGAGGTGGGCTTCGCTCGTTAGCTCACCTGTGAGGTGGGCTTTGCTCGTTAGCTCACCTGTGAGGTGGGCTTCGCTCGTTAACTCACCTGTGAGGTGGGCTTCACTCGTTAACTCACCTGTGAGGTGGGCTTTGCTCGTTTACTCACCTGTGAGGTGGGCTTCGCTCGTTAACTCACCTGTGAGGTGGGCTTCGGTTGGTTATCTCGTCTGTAAACTCGTCGACGGCGTTTGCCATGAAGAGGATGCTGTGGCGTCTGTCGAATCCTTCGCTGTCAGTTACATCGCAGGGGCATAGCATTACAACCCTGCTTGGTTTCTCTGCGCGTGTACCTAGCCTGCTATATGTCCTTATATATGCAATATATGTTAGTGTGAGTGGAATATATATATATATATATATATTATATATATATCAGGGGTTAATAATGACAAATTGACAAATTTTACAATAATGACAAATTTGTCATTATTAACCCCTGATATATATATATGATATGCTTATATATGCAAATCATTATATATATATATGATATGATATGCTTATATATGCAGTATATGCAATGTAGCCGCGCGAATATATCCTTTTTGACTTTTGCAAGCTGCTTATTGCCAGGATGGATGGTAAGTGATGGTGTGTGTGACGTGGCTTGCTTGTGCGTGCTTTCCTGAACTTGCGAAGCAGTCGGGTCTTCCAATATTCTGTATTCTTTGTCGGTGTCTGTCTGTATGTCTGAATTCGTGACTACGCTAGTGTCTCTACACATGCATCTTTTTCTGTTAGACTTCTATGTATGTGTGTGCGTGTGAGTGCGTGCGCGTGCGGGCGAGTGCGTGTTTGTGTGTGCGTGTGAGTGCGTGCGTGCGAGTGCGTGTATGGGTGTGCGTGTGAGTGAGTGCGAGAGCGCGTGCGTGGGCGTGCGTGCGAGCGTGCGTGTGTGTGTATGTGTGTGTGTGCGCGCGCGCGAGCATGCTTGTGTGTGTGTGTGCGTGCATGTGCGTGCATGTGTGCGTGCGTTCGGGCTTGTGTCGGCGTCTATATAGCCCTCCGCGCACCTCCACCTCCACCAAAGCGACCGCTCGCACGCGCCCTGATGACACGCCGCCGACACCACCATCATCAGTCACATGACCAGATGACATCATCATTCACATGACCAGATGACATCATCATCAGTCACGCTAATTGCTTAAGTAACTGCTGCGGCTGATGCCGCAAAAAAGCGTCTAATCGAAAACAGACCTCAGACGCTAACCACTCAATCGGGAGCCCGTCCTACGGCGATACCCGCCTCCCTCCCCGCACGCACGCACGCACGCACGCACACACACACACACACACACACACACACACACACACACACACACACACACACCACCACACATATATATATATATATATATACACAGCAGCACACCTCAGCACGACACACAGCACAGCACTCGGCGAGCGTACACACACTCGCGACAACACAGACACATGACACACTAACACACAGCACGGTAACACACCACACACAACACACACACACACACATACGACAGACACACGCATTAACACCAGCACCACACACGCCACAGCGCGCGCGCGCACACGCAGCGACACCACCGCAAGCACGATGCAGCAGCGACCATGCACACACACAGGCACACACACACACAGCACACACACCACACTACACACACACACACACACACACACCCAGCACACGCACACACCGCACGACGCACACGCACAGCGCCACAAGCGCACACCGCAAACGCACACACACACAGCACAGCACACACACACACACACACACACAACAGCACACAAGCACACATCAGCACACACGATCACACAGCACACACACACACACACACCGCACGCACCCGGCACACAGCACACACACACTATATTATATATATATATAGTATATATATAATATATATAGTACACACAACACCACACACCAACACACACACACACACACACACACACACACACACACACACACACAGCACACCACACCACACAACGCACACAGCGACAACACACACATACTACTGATTCAATCATTTGCTGCCTTAGCGGCCGGCCGGGCTCGCGAATTCCGCAGGGATGTTGATGTGATGTCGAAGCTGGTTACGGCGCTGGTCGCGCGCGGCCTGAGCGACGTTGTATAATATGCTAAAAATTGCTAATGCACATGCAAGCTCGTGGCGACGGCGGGGGCCGGCGTGTGCCGTGACAACGCGAAAAAAACTGGGCGGCGTGCTGCTGACTACGATGAGCAGAGCGCTCGCGCGCAGACGCCACGCGTGTCACGTTGCCGCCTGGGAAGATGAGCTTGCTGCTTAATTGCACGGCCGCGCGCGCGGGTTGCCATGACAAACAGAGATGGTGTATCTGGGTCACGTCTTACTGCGTTTGGTTTAGCATTTTTTTGATTGCTGTAGTTTACTGCTCGTGGCAACGTGACGTGCGCAGTTACGTTATTTATGAGCGTATAATTTATATTACACACACACACACACAACACAATACACGCACTGCCGCCGCGCGGGCACAGCCGAGCACACAACCACACAGCTACACACACAAGCACAACATCACAACACACAGCACACACAGCATACACACGCACACACACACACACACACACACACACATACACACACACACACACACACCACACACACACACACAGCACGACACACACCACAGCACGCCACACACACATCTACACGCACGCGGCACACACCACACAACACACACACACACACACAACACACCATCAGTCACGCAGGCACGGACGCACGCAGCGCATTGAATGAGCCTTGAGCGAGCTGTGGCCATGCTGTCCATATCTCATCTTATCTTTATGATCTTAATTTCATCTTCCTGCGGCTTGTCCATGTACGGATTTTCGCCCTCGGGTCTGTCTGTGCAGCACATCACAACGGACGCACATAGCGACGGAACAAGAAGTCGTTTGTGTGGCAGGTGGCCAGGCAGTGTTCGCGCGAAGGAGATAGCCCTTCAAGGCGCAGTACATGCTCGTGGTTCAGCATGAGGAGGCATACGGGCGAGAAGCCGCACAAGTGCACGTGAGGGATACGGACTGCGCTCCTCCATCTCCCTCCTCCACGACTCAGCCGCTCCGGCGCTCCTCCACACCTCTCCCATCCAAACAGGCAGCTGCCCCCTGCCTCGCACACGACTCCCGCCTGCCACACCGCCGCTCTCTTCCACACAGCTGCCGGCTGCCTTCCACACACTCTGCGCTCCTCCAGCACAGCTTGGCCTGCCTGCGCCTCCGACACACTCCCGCCTCCATCGCAGCACAGCCGCCCTCCACACCACGGCCCTGCTGCCGTCGCACACACGTCCGCGCCTCCTGCCACACACTCTCCCTCGCTCGGCACACACCGTCCTCCTGCCTCTCACACGACTGCCGGCGAGAGCATCGGCTCGCAGCACACTCCGCGCCTCCTCCAGCAGGGCAGCTCGCCCGCTCGCTCAAGCAGCAGCTCGCCCTCCTGCGCACACACTCGCCGGCCTCTCCTGCCACAGAACTCCCCGTCCTCGCGTCCACAGCACTCGCTCCTGCGCTCCACAGCACTCCGCCGCTCCTCCACACACTCCCCTCTCCTCCCACGAACTCCCCGCCTCCTGCGCAGCAGCCACTCCCCCTCCTCCACAACAGCTCCGCCTCCTCGGCGACACACCTGCGCCCTGCTTTCCACACACTCCCCTCTCCACACACTCCCTCTCATCCAGACACCCACCTCTCTTCCTTGACCAGACTCCCACCTCTGACCCTCTGCTTACCCTCTTCCATATCATTCATAGACCCTTATTCTTCTCCGACACGCACCATAGTTTCCTTTACCATATACCTACTTTTTACTACACATCCTCACATTCCTCAACCACACACCCGTATCTGTTAACCTGTGTTGTAGTTTGAAGAATGCTCCTTCAAGCCTTACCACTATATTACACTGTGTTGTAGCTTGAGGGATGCGTTAAGCCTTACCAACATGTTGCCCCGTCTTGTAGTTTTATGAATTGGTTATGCCTTAACATGTTGCGCTGTCTTGTAGTTTTATGAATTGGTTAATCCTGACCAACATGTTGGGCTGTGTTGTAGTTTGAGGGTGCTTCAAGTTCAACCAACATATTGCCCTGTGTTGTAATAAATTTGAGGGTGCTTCAAGTTCAACCAACATATTGCCCTGTGTTGTAATAAATTTGAGGGATGCTGCAAGCCTTGCCAACATGCCGCCCTGTGTTGTTGTAGTTTGAGGGATGCTCTAAGGCATATTCGAGGCTGGAGAACCTGAAGACACATCTGCGCTCTCACACGGGCGAGCGACCGTACACCTGCGAATTCCCTGGCTGCACAAAGTCGTTCAGCAATGCGTCCGACCGCGCCAAGCATCAAAACCGAACGCACTCTAACGCCGTAAGTGTCTCTATAGAGAATCTTCTTCATCTTCTTTTTCTTGTTTTTTTGTTTCTTCTTCTTACTCTTCTCTTTCCTCTTCGTCTTCTTACTCTTCTCTTTCCTCTTCTTCTTCTGCTACTTGTCTTTCTTTCTTCTTCTTGTTCTTCTCTTTTTTCGTCTTCTTCTTGTTGTTCTTCTCTTTCTTGTTGTTGTTGATGTTGTTCTTCTTGTTGTTGTTGTTCTTCTTCTTCTTCTCTTCCTTCTCGTTATTCTCTTTCTACTTCTTCTTCTTCTGCTTCTTCTTCTTCTTCTTCTTCATGTTCTTCTTCTCTGGTTACTACACGACACTCGACCTAGCCACTGCAGCACACAGGACCTGGCACGGTGGGTGAAAGCCTCAAGGTCTCCAAGAAGAAGAATGATTCCTTCTAAATGAAGTCCCTAGAAAATGAAAGCTGCTATTCGTTCTGCGTTCTCTACATTTTGTCTGCGTATTTTGTGTAGGCTTGCTTGTTGAAATTAGAGAATCAATTGCGTTCACTCTATGCCATAAAAGTCCATAGAAAAACAGCATGTCAAATGTAAATTTGTTTATGCGTACGCTTTCATTCGCGGTGGTATTTTTGCGTAGCTTCCTTGTTGTGAAACCGCTGCGTCCGAACAATAGTTGGAATGCTCACCCCCGGACTGTTTGCATGCTGCAGAAAACCGTACGTTGTGCAAGCTCACAGGCTGACTAGCGATACACGGATCCCAGCCCTTCTCTCAGGAAAGCACGTGAAAGGACGGGTTGCACGCCCGGAGTCTTCACACGACAAGAGTATGAAGAATTGAATCATCTAGGCCGCGGCGCAATCCGATAACGAAACACCGAGACCAGGTAAGCTGTTTTACAGGAAACAGCACAAAAGCACCAGGTTACAGCATGTGTCACAGGTAATTACACACAGAGACCACGGTAAGCAATGTTATCACAGATAAACAATCAAAAAGACCAGGTAAGATGTGTCACAGGATAATACGACACATTAGAGACAGGTAAGATGTATGCACAGATAACGATCAAAGAGACCAGGTGTGATGTCTTACAGGTTAACGAGCACAGGACCAGGGGTAAGATCTTCTCAAATCACAGGTAATAATCACAGGAGACCAGTAATCCCTTTAACAGATAACATCAGAGCTAATAATACTAGGTGTACAACGGAAAAACGGGAAATATAGTTGCTATTTCACGGACACACATTATTCTCACTTTGCTGCGAGTCTATAATTAATTTCATGGTATGCATTAAGCAGAATTTCTTTGTCTCGTCTAAAACATGACCAACCGCTTGTCAATACCGATTACTCCTAGGCGGAGATATCGGCCTCCTAAACCTCCCCTCCCACATCATGGCGCAAACGCCGCCTTCGAATCCACTTCTGTCAGCATCCTTCACGCGTTCTAGCATTTCGGGCTATCGTTTCCGTCACCGCTTGGAAGCGCTGCATAATTGATGTCAACATTGCCCAAATTTGGTAGCTTACTAGCTTGCGGTTTTGTAGAGACGTTTAATTCAAAAAAACATTGCCGGCTCCAATCATGACGGGCTAATTCCGTGCTAGGAAAGATAATGGGCGAGATATAGGGCATAGGCGATGCCCCGAAAGCACCTCCACCCGTCACCTGCCACGCCGACAAATCATTCATAAAAATTATGGTTGGAAAAAACCGAACTCTCACGACAGCAACCTTAAGAGGCGTTTAGAGTTACTGAATAAGTGGATGCCAGGCCGTGGTGAGGCATGTGGAGGGGAGGTTTAGGAGCCAATATCTCAAGTCTTAGAGTATTGTATTGACAAGCGCCGGGGTTGGTCTTGTTCTTAGAGAGCAAAGAATTTCTGCTTAATGCAATACCCATAAAATTATTCTAGACTCGCAGGCCAAAGATAGAATAATCATGTACTGTGAAATAAGCACTATTTTCCCGCGTTTTTCCCGTTGTACACTCTAGGTACTTTATATTAGCTTCTTGATAACATGTATATTGATGAACAATGAACCTCAAATGCTTCCACTGAAACCTGTCCACTAAAACTTGCAATGTGATCTTTCAATATTTATATATAGTTTCTCCATACCTTATGATGTATCTGATAATTCATAGACGTATTCGTTTTGAAACTCCAGGACAGATCAGCCGGTTGCGACAGAGGCACTACTGCTGCCGCTGACAGACGAGGCCGCTCATCGCCGCCCGATGGGTAATAGTTATGAGCCGAGACAGGACGGATGCCGTGAGAGCAGCAGGGATGCGACAGGTTATGACCATCGTCAGCAGCTGAAGCCAAGAAACTAGCAAAAGCTAGGCTGCAGAGAAACTAGCAAAGCGAGCTAGCGAGAAGACTAGCCTGAGACTGAGAAACTGCAAAGGAGCTAGCGAGAAAGCTAGCAAAGGAGCTAGCTGAGAACTAGCCAAAGAAGCTAGCTGAGAAACTAGCAAAGAAGGCTAGCTGAGAACTAACAAAGAAGCTAGCCTGAGAACTAGCAATGGAGCTTAGCTGAGAACTAGCAAGGACGCTATGCTGAGAACTGCAAAGAAACTAGCAAAAGAAGCAGCAAAGAAGATAGCTGAGGAACTAGCAAAGGAGCTAGCCGATGAAAACTAGCAAAGGAGCTTTAGCTGAGAAACTGCAAAGAAGCTAGCTGAGAACTAGCAAAGAAGATAGCTGAGAAACTAGCCAAAGGAGCTAGCAAATGAAGCTAGCTGGAAAACTAGCCAAAGGAGGCTTAGCTGAGAAACTAGCAAAGGAGCTAGCTGAGAAACTTAGCAAAGAGCTAGCTGAGAAACTAGCAAAGAAAGCCTTAGCCGAGAAACTAGCAATGAGCTAGCTGAGAAACTAGCAAAGCGAGCTAGCTGGAAAACTAGCAAAGGAGCTAGCTTGAGAGAAACTAGCCCAAGAAGCTAGCCTGCAGAAACTTAGCAATGGAGCTAGCTGAGAAACTAGCAAAGGAAGCTAGCTGAGAAAACTAGCAAAGAACTTAGCTGCAGAAACTAGCAAAGCGAGTAGCCTGAGAAACTAGCAAAGAAGCTAGCTGAGAAACTAGCAAAAGAATCTAGCTGAGAAACTAGCAAAGGAGCTAGCCTGAGAAACTAGGTGAGAACTAGCAAAGAAGCTAGTGCTGAGAAACTAGCCAAAGGAGCTAGCTGAGAAACTGCAATGGAAGCTAGCCTGAGAAACTAGCAATAGAAAGCTAGCTAGAGAAATAGCAAGAAGCTTAGCTGAGCAACTAGCAAAGAAGCTAGCCAGCAGAAACTTAGCAAAGGAGCTAGATTGAGAAACTAGCCAAATGGAGCTAGCAAGAAGTAGCTCGAGACTAGCAAAAGGAGCTTAGCGTGAGGAAACTAGCAATGCGAGCAAGTGAAGAAACTTAGCAAAGGAGCTAGCTGCAGAACTAGCAATGGAGCTAGCTGAGAAATTAGCCCAAAGGATGCTAGCTGAGAAAACTAGCCAAGAAGAAGCTAGTGAGAAACTAGCAAAGGAGCGAGCCGAGAAACTAGCAATTGGAGCTGCTGAGAACTAGCAAATGGAGCTTAGCTGGAGAAACAGTAAAGAGGTAGCTGAGAACTAGCAAAGGGCGAGCTAGCTGAGAAACTAGCAAAGGAGCTAGCTTGAGAAACTAGCAAGGAGGGGCTTTCTGGCAGAGAAACTGTAGCATGGAGTTAGCTGGGGAAGAAACTAGCAAAGAGTTAGCTGAGAAGACTCAGCAATGGAGCTCAGGCGAGAAACTAGCAAAGAGCTAGCTGAGAAAACTAGCAAAGGAGCTAGCTGGAGAAACTAGCTGAGAAACTAGCAAAGGAGCTAGCCAGCAGAAACTAGCAAAGGAGCTAGCTGAGAAACTATCAAATGGAGCTAGCTGAGAACTAGCAAAGAGCTAGCTGAGAAACTAGCAAAGAAGCTAGCTGCCGAAACTAAGCAAAAGGAACTAGCTGAGAAAACTAGCAATGGAGCTAGTCGAGAAACTAGGCCAACAGGAGCTAGCAGAGAACTTAGCAATAGGTGAGCTAGCGAGAGAAACTAGCAAAAGGAGCCTAGCATGAAAACTTAGCAAGGAGTTAGCCTTGAGAAACTAGCAAAGGAGCTAGACTGAGAAACTAGCAAAGCAGTAGCTGAGAAACTAGCGCAAAGGATCTAAGCGAGAAACTAGCAAAGGAGCTTAGCCTGAGAAAACTTAGCAGAGAAACTAGCTGAGGAAACTAAACAAAGGCAGTACTTACGTCTGAGAACTTAGCAAGAAGCTAGTCCGAGAAACTAGCAAAGAAGCTAGCCGAGAAACTAGCAAAGGAGCTAGCTGAGAAACTAGCAAAGAAGCTAGCCGAGAAACTAGCAAAGGAGCTAGCCGAGAAACTTCTCTTACCTGACGAATTCGTTTACGTGTGTTATTTAACGCGATCTTTTCATTCGTTACAACTTCTACTTTGGTAAGACCTGCCGCGTTCGCTCGTTAACATGCACCTCGTTATTTCCTACGTTGTTAACCTCTACATAATTACCGTACTGTCTAATGTTGCAGGACACGCTGACGGGTGAGTCATCACCTCAGGGCCTCGAGGTGAACCGCAGCAGTGCCAGTCCCAGCGACGCGGCCGCCGCTCGCGGACCCACCAAGCAGCAGCAGCAGCAGCAGGCGCGCATCTCCGTCAGCGACGAGCGAATCAGCACGACGCGCCGCGGCGCTGCCACCCTCGACACGCCGCTGCACTCGCCCGTCATCGCCGCGGCGATCACGAGCACGAACCCGTCGCTCGACGTCGTTGCCGTGACGACGGCGTTCCTTGACGACGAGATGCTGGCGGGCGTCGACGACGATGACGACGACGATGACGATGAGTCGGAGATCGACATTCCCGAGCCGGCGGACGCCATCGACGAATTCCAGGTGAGTGTTGATTTCGCTCGCTTGTCTGCCATTCGTCGCCGCGGAGACGGATGAGGCTGCGTGGGTCGTCGCTTGTTTACTGCTGGTCTCTTGTTTACTGCTGTTCTCTTGTTTACTGCTGGTTTCTTGTTTACTTTTGTTTAATTGTTTACTGCTGGTTAATTGTTTACTGCTGGTTAATTGTTTACTGCTGGTCTCTTGTTTACTGCTGTTCTCTTGTTTACTGCTGGTTTCTTGTTTGCTTTTGTTTAATTGTTTACTGCTGGTTAATTGTTTACTGCTGGTTAATTGTTTACTGCTGGTCTCTTGTTTACTGCTGGTTAATTGTTTACTCTGAGGTGTGGTGATCAAAATCGTGGTTTAGGGGGTATGTCGATTTTTGCAGGTTACCTCCCGCTTTTGACGATCAGTTGGTTTTTCACATTCACATGTGGTTACTGCTGGGTAGTTGTTTACTCGTGGTTCTTTACCATGGTTCGATTGTTTTCTTGTGGTTGTTTACCACGGTCGATTGTTTACTCATGCTTGTTTACCACTGGTCCATTGTTTAATTCTAGCTGTTTACTAAAGTTCGAGCGTTTACGGACACATTTTCAGATTCAGGTTCCGCACTCGGTAGCCGTCACCATGGCAACATCGTCCAGTAGGGAGCGGGGTCTGACGAGTCGACTGAAGGGGAAGCTGCTGAACAAGGCTTCTTCGCCGACCTCCCTCCTCCCTCAGCTGCCATCTATAAACACAAGTACGTGCGCTTCCTGCCCCACAAAGCATTCATTAATCGACATTTTATATTGTCTGTACTTCTGTGTTCTCTTCTTCTCGTCTTCTGTATATATATATACCGAAGGACCGTCTGGTCCTTTCAATTCTAGTCTACACATATTATATATATATAGACATATATACATTGTATCTGTACAAACAAAGAAAGTAGTATATCCTCTATAGTTCTGAAGAAAAACTATTTGATACTCACATACTCATATCGTTTATACGTCTTGATAGTCATTGATCTCTCATTGATCACTCATTGATCTCATCTTCTCTGTGTACGATCGATCAGCTTCATCTTCATCCAAGGTTTTCGTGCGCCTGAACTCATCGGACGTTCGTTTGTTTCGTGCAGGTCGTCATAGCAACCTGGTGTCACAGTCGAGAGCGCGTGAGCGTCTGCAACTCTGTGAGCTGCAGCAGCACGTCGGCTCACCACAGGTCACGTGCACGTACAAGACGGCGCACACGACCGGTAGGTGGCGCCTGCGCCTCTGTACAGTATATTCTCTCATGCAATGCTAGTGATTGGCGAGAAATCGAGACTATTACTTGAATTATTGATATAATTTTGTTTAAACGCACACCGAGCAGATGTGGTCGCTGGTAATGTTGCCATGT
>NW_014579728.1:20054-27023 GCF_000485595.1 Priapulus caudatus
ACATGACTAAATCTGTTAATTAACTATTAATTAAAGATGATAGATTATTAATAAGTGATGAATTGCCGGGTGTCTCACGCTCCGCCTCTCTCGTTTATTAGGGATCGCTCCCTCGCCAGCCGCTCAAGCCTCTCAATCACGAGACGATCCCCGGCGGCAACGCCGACCACCAGGCGGCGCACCTCGTCGCGCAGACGCAGCAGATGTCGCTGCACAGCCCGAAGAGCCGCACCGCGTCGTCGTCTTCCTCCTCGAGCTGTTGCTACGGCAACGCCGACCGCGCCGCATCCTCGGCATCCGGAGGGAGCCTCGGCCGCTACAAGCCGCTGCCTCTTCCCGCCAGCATGCGCTCGCTGCAATCCCCCTCCTGCTCGATCCCGGAGAACGAGGCGGTCGCCGCGGCGACGGACGGGCGGTCGCCGCGCAGATTCCACTCGCCAGGTGTCGCCGCGGGAGTGTTCTCGCCGCGCGGGCACCCGAACGAGGCAGTGGTCATCGAGGCTGACCGGCTGAGCGAGGATCGTCCGATCGAGCAGAACGAGGACGTTCTCATCCCAGACGACATGCTCGACTACCTCAGCTGGGTCGCAGAGAACGCCGCCGCCGCCGCAGCGCCGCCAGAACCCGCGCCCCCGCCGGCGGCCGCCGCCGCCGCACCCCTGCCGGGACGCGGGTCGGCGATCGGTCAGCCGACGCCGGCGAAGTATCGCGCGTACCAGCAGCACGTGCGCACGAAGGCACAGGGCGTCGAGCCGGCGGTGAGCTCCTGCGCGTACGCCGCGGCGCCGCCGCAAGCGGGCGCCGAGCGGGCGTGGCGGCCATGCGTGAGCTGCCGGCAGGACTACAGCGCGCACGACGGAGGGTACTGCGTGAACTGCGCCGCGCGCGCGAGTCGCGAGCCGCCGGTGGCGCCCCCACAGGCGCGGCAGCCGCCTCCGCCAGGTTACCCCGGGCGGCAGAACCCGCACCGCGGCGGCGGTGGCGCCACCTTCGGGTCGGCGCCGCTCTCGCACCCGCCGCGGCGCGCGCCCGCGCAGCAGCCGCACTACGGTGGCGCCGCCTCGCAGCGGGCGCCGTCGCTGCAGAGCTGCACGTACCAGGGCTACGGAGGCGCGCGCCCGCCGAGCGTGCAGTCGCAGTACGGTGCCGCCGCCGCCGCGCAGCGAGGCGACTGCGGCTACGCACGCCAGTACGCGCCGCCGCCGCCGCAGCCGCAGCCGTACGCCGGCGGTCGTTACTCGAGTTCCGCGAGCAGCGAGTCCGGCTGCTACACCAGCGCCCCCTGCGGCGGCGGCGGAGCACAGCAGTACGAGTGCCAGTGCGGACGCCAGGGGGCGCAGTGCGCGGACGGCTGCGGACAGCAGGTGGCGCTGCAGGTGTGCGGACAGCAGTACCGTGGCGCCCCCTACCCCCACGCGCGGCGGTCGCCACCGCCGAACTACACCCCACAGCCGTGCGCGCAGGACCCCGGCGTGTACCAGCAATACCGCCGCCTGACCAACGGCGCCCTCTATCATCACCGTCTCAACTCACAGCAGCCGCAGCAGCAGCAGCAACATCAACAGCAGCCGCAGCAGCAACATCAGCAACATCAACAGCAGATGCAGCAGCAGCAGCAGCAGCAGATGCACCAGCAGATGCAAATGGCGTCTCATGCGCCGTCGAACTCGCACCAGGTGAGTCAGGTCAGCAGCACGACGGACTTCGGCGACCACACGAGCTACGCGTCGACCTACGACGACCTCTCGTCGATCGTCTCGAGCGACTACCGCCAGGGGGCGCCGCCGCCGGAACTACAGAGCGGCTACGGGACGCCGTACAAGGGCCACGCGCCCGTGCTAGAGTCGTCAAACATGGTCGTTAACGACATGCAGTCGGTGCTGTCACAGCTAGAAGAGGAGAACCACTACCTGAGCATGCTGCCGTGATGATGTCGCTGCGGTCGCCTGGCAACCAGCCGTCGTGGCGCCATCTATGGGGTGGGGACGAAAACTTCGAACATGCTCGTTAATGACATGCAGTTGGTGCTGTCACAGCTGGAGGAGGGAAACCACTACCTGAGCATGCTGCCGTGATGTTGCTGCTGCAGGGGGGTAGATGTCAAATTGCTCACGATAACACAGGATTGCGTTCGTGCGTGCGTGTCTCCGTGCGTGCGTGCGTGCCTTCGTGCGTGCGTGCGTGCATGCTGCCGTGATGTTGCTGCTGCGGTCGCCTGGCATGCGTGGCGCCATCTATGGGGAGCGACAGACGAAAACTCGCTCTCGATAACACAGGATTGCATGCGTGCGTGCGTGTCTGCATACGCGTGTGCGTGCGTGCGTGCGTGCCTACGTGCGTACGTGCGTGCGTGCGTGCATGAGCATAGCATGTGAGTGAAGAAGGGGAAAGCTACGCAAGCTTAGACTGACTTGTCCGCCATTTCGTTAGCAGATGCTTACGGATTCACATCGGTACATATACCTAGAGTCGAAACGCGCGCAATATTACAGATTTTTTGGTGCACGCCTTCCTATTCATTCAAAGGTTTAGCAAACAAATCTTGCAAACAAATGTTGGAACTGAGAACGTTTCTCGGAAGCATTTTGGACCGGTTGTTGCATAGTAGCATTCGAGTGTTTGCTAAATTTATGACACTTTATATCATCTTTTCTCCGGGAATGACATTAGAGCATATCTTGTTGGAATCTTATTCATTTTTATACAACAATTTTACCTGAACTGTTTTAACTGTTCCGACCATTCTTAATGAAAAAGTAACAATCAATATGCCGTTGCGGACGCAATATTTTGCCCCATAAAAGTGTCCATTTCTGTCTGTGACGAAAGTGAGACAAATTTTGAGTGAGAGCACTTTTACTGCTATCATTAACACTGATGTTCCTCACGCGCAGTTGGTTTGGATCTAGGTAACGTGACGCGCTATGTGACGATATGCGCTATGTAGATTATAACTACAGCAATATTGTTCTGTGATTCTCTGCACTTACGCTGAGGTACGTGGAGACACGACGGTACGTGGAGGCATTTCCGCTTGCACATTATAGTAAAGCCTGGTGAAGAAATACTGTGAAGGATCTTGGTCGCGTGTGTGTAATGTGGCAACACAGGCCGTAGATTGAGTAGGTAGTCGGTGTTTATTTATGCTGGTGGTTCGTGTTTGCATGCGAGGGTACGTGTATATGCAATGCTTGCCAACAACGCGAGGCAGTCGTGGCTGGCCTAGCGCAGACGGTTAGAGAAGTGATTTGACAAATAGAGATTGCGTTATCTGTGAATGCAGTGCAAAGCTTTACGAAGCAATGAGTCCAGTGTTGCAGTAATAGCATGTGTGGCAATGAAGTTTCGCATGGCGGGGATGCATTTTAGTTTATACATTAATTTCGCCGCCCAGGTGGCGCCACTTCCCCAGACAAGAGCGTTTGATTGGTGTGGTTGTTGGTTCGCTGTTATGATAGTCGACTGAAGAGTGTGTTTGCACGTAGAGTCGGTCATTCGTTTGTGCAAATGTAACAACAGGATAAATGCACGAGGGTGCCTACGTTCGTGAGAGAATATTCATATTTCTATCCTGTTTCTTTATAGCTCGAACTTGGCCTCTCCTGTTGACAATGTACATAGAGTTTGCAATTGTGTTTTACCATGACAATTTTTGTATCGGAATAGGAATGTCATTCTTTTCTCTTTAAATGTTGCTGTATGAAACTGTTCCCCGCGCGTCGAGGGATTACTGGCGCGTTTGTTGACATGTGAAATGTTGTAAATTTGTTTTCGCCTAGCCTTTTCGTATACGGCTTATGCTGCGTAGCTATCTATCTATCTATCTATCTATCTATCTAGGTGCTGTACGGGAAGCGAAATCAGCGTTTACGTTTCGCCAAGTGATAGCGTTGTCAACTCCTTGGTCCGTTAACTGTTCACGACGCGTGCAAGAGACAATAATGTAACCCCACAAGAATAGGGGTTCAACTACTCTTGTTGGGTTCACATTATTGTGTCTAGTCGCATGCGGATCCTGCCGGGAGTAAAACAATATGTTGAGCCATAGGCAGACATACCACGCGAGCAGCAACCGTGCAGACGGCCTCCGTCTGCAATCAAGCCGACTGCAATTAAACGGATTGCAATTAATGCGGCTGCAATAAGAGCGACAGGCGAGAATCGCAATCAAGTACGATTGCTAATGATGCTATATATTATGAACGCAGCGGGCATGACGCGTTGACACCTTGTTCGTACGAGCGCGTTAGTGAATTCTGCATATTAATAAATTTAGTGCGATTGCGGCTCCCTCTACTGGGTAAAAAACTGCGTTTTGATGGCTGGCTCCCGGCTGTGGGGTTTGAAGACAACACAAGGTGTCGGTAGCTCTTGCACACCAGCTGATATTAAGTGATGTAAATAAACATTTCATGTTATTGACTCTTAATAAAGCTCATTTACAATCGTAATGTTTGTGTTTTTAGTATGTGTTTTTTGGCGAAGAAAAACAACAACACTTGAGTGTCTTGTGTACACAGCGGGGGACAAAATTCTTAGTGGTGTGCAGGTACCATATGTAAAATACGCGCATGCTGAATACAGGAATATGAATACTAATATACAGGGTCCCCACAGCCCTTGAAACTCCTTGAATTTTGTTCTTTGTCCTTGAAAGTCCTTAAATTCCTGGAATTTTACATTTTTGACCTAAAATAAAAAGCAAATCTTCATTGCTTGTTATCTGATCGACCCTATTCCAGTCTTCGATAAAAATGTTAAATTTAATCCAGCATTCACATTTCATTGCGAGGGAGAGCGTGAGCGGGAAGGCGAGAGAGGTAACATAACTTATATTAAAATATATTAATATGTGCATCCGATGCCTGGTGTAATGTGCCGTACGGTGCGGTTTGTCTGCGGGCGTGTGTAACTGCGCATGCGTGTGCACATCTCGTCTGGTTCCTCCTCCCTCGTCCGTCCCTCTTTCTCTCGCTCTTTCCTTCGCTCCTCCACTCTTCACTCCCTTCCCCTCAGTATTTCCCCCCCTCTCGCGGATTAGTATCGCCCACGGCATCAGTTTGCACGGCTTGAAAAATTGCCAGGCAAATGACTGGTTTTCGAATCCTCGACTTTTTCACCCCACCAAAAGCCAAAAATGATGGATTATACGGCTATAAACGCGTTGTATATCAATGCATGACAAACACACATACACACTACGCGACCGGACGCGCAACACGGGGTATGGTTCGCAACGCACGCACTGTGCACGGTATATATAGGCGTTAATTTCACATTTGTGCTCCGCGGAGTGAAAATGTTTCGGCACCTGAAATACGGCCATTTACCTTCAAAATGTTTTTACCATGCTTGACGGGTCGATGGGCGATACCATCCGCGAGAGGCGGCAGTTAAAGAAATGAGAAGAAGAACGCTGAGAGAGGCAAGTTTATATATATATATATATATATTATATATATATATATATATATATAATTGTGGGTATAATATGCGCTTCGAAAAAGAAAAGATATTGCGGAGAGAGAGAAGAGAGGGGGGAAGTGTGTGGTGGGTGTTGCGTGGCCGGCGCGGGCCGTGCGTGCGTGCGTGCGTGCGTGCGTGCCGTGCGTCGCGTGCGTGACGCTGCGCTGCTGTGCGTGTGTGACGAGAAATGATTGCGAGAGAGAGAGAGACACCGAGACAGAGAGAGAGAGATGAGAGCACGAGAGAGAGCAGGAGTCACGGGGAGGAGCGGCCCTCTCTTCGTGAGCGGGAAGGCGAGAGAAGTGTAACTATATTGGAAGGGAATATTGATGCATCCGTGCCTGTGTATGTGTTGCGGTTGTGCGCCGTACGTTGCGTGTTGTTACTGCGCATGCGTGTGCCACATCTCAGTCGTGCATTCTTCCCTCCCTCCGTCCCTCTTTCCTTCCTCCTCCCCTCTCACTCCCTTCCCTTCAGTATTTCCCTCCCCCTCTCGCGGATAGTATCGCCCACGGCCATCAGTTGCACGGTGAAATGTTAGCCAGACAAATGACTGGTATTTCAACTCTCAACTTTTCACCCCACCAAGCACAAAATGTGGCATATACGGCTATAATACGCGCTTGTTACAAGTTCATACAAAACACACAATACACACACTGCGACGGGCGCGAGCGCGCACACGCGCGGCTATGGTCGCACGGCACGCAGTGGCGCGTGTATTATAGGCGTAATTTCCATTTTGTAGCCCTCGCCGGAGCTGAAAAAAGTTTCGGCTGAAATACGCCATTTACCTTCAAATGTTTTTTCCATGCTTGGACTGCTCATGGGCCGCGATACCATGCGCGAGAGGGGACCAGTAAAAGAAGAAGTGAGGCAATAGGAAAGGGAGAAAGGCGCAGTATATATAGTATAATATAATATATATTTATATATATTACATATATATATATATAATATCATAATATATATATATATATATATTAAATATAGCGCCCGAAAAAGAGAGAAAAATTGCGAGCATGAGAGAGAGATAGATAACAGAGCAGAGAGAGGGGGGGCAGTCTGGTGTTGTGTGTGTGTGGATGTGATGTGTGTGTGTGTGTGTGTGCACGCGAGCGCGTGCCTGGCGGTGCGTGCGTGCCGTGTCCGTGTGTGACGAGAAAATATTTGCGGAGTAAGAGAGAGAGAGAGAGAGAGAGAGACAGAAGAGAGAGAGACGAGAGAGACAGAGAGACGGAGCAGAGTCACGGGGAGGGAGAGATCGTGAGCGGAAAAGGCGAGAGAAAACTGATATTAAAAAGTAATTGTGCATCCATGCCGTAGTGTATGTGCCGTTTGTGCCGTACGTGCGTTGTCTGCGTCGTTCTACAACGCTTCGTGTGTATCTGCGCTATGCGTGCTGCCACATCTCCGTCTGCGTCCTCCTTCCCTCCGTCCGGCCTCTCCTTTCTCTCTCTTTCCTTCCTCTCCCCTCTCACTCCCTTCCCCTCATATTTCCAG
>NW_014579728.1:27033-27885 GCF_000485595.1 Priapulus caudatus
GATGGATGGCTATACGGGACTAG
This sequence comes from Priapulus caudatus, assembly GCF_000485595.1. Lineage (NCBI taxonomy): Eukaryota > Metazoa > Priapulida > Priapulimorpha > Priapulimorphida > Priapulidae > Priapulus > Priapulus caudatus. The sequence goes on from NW_014579728.1 coordinate 27,057, forward strand.
GGAAGTGAGGGTAATGCACGGGCTATGACACTACGAGCTGGTCGACAGTTGGACATAGGTAGCCATCAGTACGCTAATATACATTTTATTAGTGTTGCGTAAGCAATGTGTAAGTAATCATTTAACTAAGGCATTGTAATTTGCTAACGACTTCTTTATTTTACTACAGTCTTAAAAAGGAGTCATTATCTTGGTCAATAGGTACAATTCTCTATGTTCCTTAGCAGGCGCTTTGGTAATGGGGAGTATGCTCCAGTGGAGGTGTTCCCCTCTTTAGAGCGATAACGGAATGATATGATGCAATTTCATGCACTCTAGGCGCAGGAATACTGCAAGTCAACAAATCTAGAGATTCTCATATTAGTTCACGTGCGTAATGTAATACCAGCACACGGACTGAGTGCGATAATTGAAGCGAGGGCAGAGTCTATCCACGAGGGAACGTGTTTCCGTCAATTCTAGTTCTCTTGCCAACTCTCTCCATGTTGCTGCGCTTCTGTGCAATAATGAAGTATTACGTCTCTCCCTGCGGGGCTCCATTCTAAGCCGCATGATTCTATCCCCTTGGGATTTCATGTAATGCACGTCCTCTGTCACTGTCTCTTCATATTTATTTAAAATCGCCTTTCTGGTGCTATTTATGTGTATGATTTCGGCTTCGATCTCATCTGGTGTGGAAGGTGTCGTGGGATGGTCGTCCGCTTGTACGTGAAACAACCTTATTGACAGGTGTGTGTGTGTGTGTGCGTGTGTGTGTGTGTGTGTGTGTGTGTGTGTGTGTGTGTGTCGCGTGCGTGTGTGTGTGTGTGTGTGTGTGTGTGTGTGTGTG
>NW_014579728.1:31978-32354 GCF_000485595.1 Priapulus caudatus
GATCTAACAACGTAGTACAATGTAACAATCTGACAATAATCTAACAACGTAGTACAATGTAAAGATCTAACAACGTAGTACAATGTAAAGATCTAACAACGTAGTACAATGTAAAGATCTAACAACGTAGTACAATGTAAAGATCTAACAACGTAGTACTTACAATGTAACAATCTGACAATGTAGACTTCGCGGGTGTAATAAATAGGCGACACATATCTAATAGTGTAGTAGAGACCTACCATAGTAATGAAAGAACGTCATAGGATATTAGCGGAACGATGGATGGCTATACGGGACTAGGGAAGTGAGGGTAATGCACGGGCTATGACACTACGAGCTGGTCGACAGTTGGACATAGGTAGCCATCAGTACG
>NW_014579729.1:0-832 GCF_000485595.1 Priapulus caudatus
CGCCACCAGCGCCACGCACCCTCCTACCCTCCTCCCCACCCGTGCCACTCCCAACACACACACGCGCACCCCTCCTCCACGCACACGCCCTCACCCACGCTCCTCCCACGCGCACACTTACCGTAACCTTCTTGACCTCCTCCTCGTTGGGCAGCTCGTACTGGTCCTGGTACGCCACCAGCGTCTCGATCAGCTCCTTCTGCTCGGGCGTCAGCCCCGGCGGCAGCTTCGGCGTCATCGTCGTCGCCGCCGGCGACAGCGTCGTCTGCGTCGTCGCGACGACGACCGCCGGATCTGCGTCGGCGGCGGCGTCGTCGGCGGCGACGGTGGTGGCGACGGAGGGCGGCCGCGGTGACACGGTTGTGCTGTTGACGCACACCTTGACGGGCTCGCGCTTCTTTACTGGCTTACGCGTTGTCTCAACGACGAGACCTGCGAAGGAAGGAGGGCGGGGACGGTCAGTGAGGATACGCGCTGAGGAGAGAGAGATAGAGAGAGGAAGAGAGAGACACAGCGGGTGCGAGAGGGGGGAGAGCGAGCGGAGGGAGGGGACGGTCAGTGAGGATAAGCACTGGGAGAGAGAGATAGAGAGAGGAAGAGAGAGACACAGCGGGTGCGAGAGGGGAGAGAGCGAGCGGAGGGAGGGGACGGTCAGTGAGAATATGTGCGGGGAGAGGGAGGGGGCAAGGGAGAAGGCGAGAGAAAGGGCGAGCGAGGAGAGAGCGAGACAAAGAGGAAGAGAGTGTGTGAGAGAGAGGGGGGAGAGAGAGAGAGAGAGAGAGAGAGAGAGAGAGAGAGAGAGAGAGAGAGAGAGAGAGAGAGAGGAAGAGAG
>NW_014579729.1:1093-2197 GCF_000485595.1 Priapulus caudatus
TTGTTGCGGGATCGTGGTGGGGTCAATGTGGGGTCGTGGTGAGGTCGTGGTGGGGTCAATGTGGGGTCGTGGTGGGATTGTTGCGGGATCGTGGTGGGGTCAATGTGGGGTCGTGGTGAGGTCGTGGTGGGATTGTTGCGGGATCGTGGTGGGGTCACTGAGGGGTCGTGGTGGGGTCAATGTGGGGTCGTGGTGGGATCACTGTGGGGTCGTGGTGGGGTCACTGAGGGGTCGTGGTGGGGGCCATAACAAGCCAATTTTACGACATCGATAATAAGACGATTTGTTGTCTGTTGTCGTAATTCGCTTGTGCCATGACGTGGATGCCGTAATGACGGTGTGTGTGCGTGCATGCGTGCGTGCGTGCGTGTGTGTGCGTGCGTGCGTGTGTGCATGCGTGCGTGTGCGTGTGTGCATGCGTGCGTGCGCGCGCGCGTGCGTGTGTATAATTCACCACGTGAACTGAACACTTAACGCGTAGAAACGCACCGCACAAAAACAGCCACCGCACTACGCCGGATTTGCGACCCTGCCACGACCCCAGCACGACCCCACAACGACCCCAAAATAACGCCACCACGACCCCACAGTAATGTTGTAATCTAAATGGCATTCGTGTACAGGTTACGTAGAATGCGATATCGTGCGTTCTCTCTCAGTTGCTCTCTCGTGTTCTCTCTCACGTTCTCTCTCGCGTTCTCTCTCGGGTTCTCTCTCGTGTTCCCTCTCACGTTCTCTCTCGTGTTCCCTCTCACGTTCTCTCTCGTGTTCTTCTCGCGTTCTCTCTCGGTTCTCTCTCGGTTTCCCTCTCACGTTCTCTCTCGGGTTCTCTCTCGGGTTCATTGCGTTCTTTGCTTTTTGACTACGGGCGCACGCCATGGACAAAACTCGCTCATTGTCAGAGCCGTGCGCGCACGCACGCCGCTGCCGCTTACACGCACGCACGCACGCACGTCGCTGCCGCTTACACGCACGCACGCACGCCGCTGCCGCTTACACGCACGCACGCACGTCGTTATCGCTTACACGCACGCACGCACGCCGCTGCCGCTTACACGCACGCACGCACGCCGCTGCCGCTTACACGCACGCACGCACGTCGCT
>NW_014579729.1:10589-12067 GCF_000485595.1 Priapulus caudatus
ACTACTACTACTACTACTACTGCTACTGCTACTGCTACTGCTACTGCTGCTGCTACTGCTGCTGCTACTGCTACTACTGCTACTGCTACTGCTACTAGTACTACTACTGCTACTGCTACTGCTACTGCTGCTGCTACTGCTGCTGCTACTGCTACTGCTACTGCTACTGCTACTACTGCTACTGCTACTACTACTACTACTACTACTGCTACTGCTACTGCTACTGCTACTACTGCTACTGCTACTACTACTACTACTACTACTGCTACTGCTGCTGCTGCTGCGACTGCTGCTACTAATGCTATTGCTACTGCTACTACTGCTACTACTACTGCTACTACTACTACTGCTGTATTCAGGCTCCCAGCACATCAAGTAGAGCACAGTAACCCATTTGTACACGTACGTACACAGGTACGCGCACCGCACCGCACCGCACGCGAATATAGTCCGTGTCAACCCAGCCTCTCGTCACTACACGCTATACGCATTGCCCCCATATTAACACCAGCACGCACGCACGCACGCACGCACGCACGCACGCACGTACGTACTATAGTCGGCGTTTTCCAGCCTCGCATCGTGCTACATGCATTCAATTGCATTGCTTTCCTTCTCCTTCCAACCTTATCTAACACGCGTAGTCCGTGGTGGAGGAATGTCTTACTGATCTGGTAATTATTTAATTATTTAATTATCCACTGGACGTATTTAACGTCACCCACTAGATTGGATGCAATTCTGAGTTAATATAACTAATATATATTATATATATATATATATATATATAATAGATTGCTGAACTAACATAATTATAAGTAACTAATATATAATAACTCTATGTAACTATACAATCAAGTATAAGCACAAAGAAGACGTCGCGTGTGAATCTCCGCCTTCTCACAAATTGCTCGGTCGTCAAGATCTAGAAACTATTCAATCTAGAACGTGAAGAGATTTCTAGTGCACCGCTATAGACTGGCTCTACGCGTCGTTGTCGAATGACCTGGAAGCAGCAGTAGAGACGCGTTAGGGGAGTCTCAGTAACGATGGGGGCCAAACTAGATTCCTCTGTATTTAAGTGACTTGGAATGAGAGCGAATGAGTTGCTGTCGAACATTGGGTCCTTTCATCTGCCATCATCAACAATAATATTTTTCATCGTCAATCGTTTGGCTACAGACATACGGCAGTGATTCCGTAATACAGTATAGTAGTGGTAGTAATAGTATAATTTCCATGCAGAGATAACGGTAGGTGGCATTATTTCCTCCTCGCCAAAACCTCGTCTTTCGCGAACACCTTTTCGGGAGTTCCTTTTCATATTGCGGTGACCAACTACGTTAGTACCACACATGAACGCTCCCCCGCTCGCTTCTCCCTTCCTTCCTTCCACCCTCCCTCCCCCGATCTCCTTCTCACTCAATCGCTCACGCTCTCTCTCTCTCTCTCTCTCTCTCTCTCTCTCTCTCTCTCTC
>NW_014579729.1:12092-17086 GCF_000485595.1 Priapulus caudatus
GTGGCACATAGCAAAAACATGGCGAACACTGTGAAGCATGGCCTAGACATACGCAAAACATGGCCGGACATACGCCGAGACACCACACCAGCCAACGACAATGACACTGAAAGCATAGCGAGAGACGCGCTAGACATGGTAAAACATAGCGTAGCCACCATGAGGTTGTGTGTATATGCGTTAGCAGGACATATTGAAGATCAGTGGGTGAGACTGGGGCGAGGGTGGGCGTAGTCATGAGGGAATGCTGGGTGGGTAGGCGGAGTGGGGTGAGGAGGGTGGTGAGGGTGACATGTGTCACTGTGCGCGTATCCCATGCATGTGTCACTCACTGTGTGTGTGGGAATGCGCGTTCTATAGATAATTATACTTTAATTTCTAAGGCTATACCGAGTAAACTAAGAGTGGGCGACAGTTAATCTGAAAGTGGCCGGCCCACAGATCCAGACGGCGCGACCAATGCACATACCGCAGCAATGCAGGTGCTTCCTCCCCGCTCTCCCCTCCCATTCACTCACCACCAAGTCCGCCCCTCAGCACAGGTCTCTGGCGCCATAACTCGTTAAACGTGTAAGTCGGTTGCGTGAGCGCGGGAGTGGTCGCAGCGCTATCCGGGAAACTGGAAGATCGCGTTTGCACCGAGGATATTATAATATGAAGGCTATACATATGACGCAATGTTTGTTGACGATGCGATCTGAATTTGGAATTCGACGATGACGGAGAAGTTAATGCAGTGTATTGTACACAATATGCATCTATGCAGTATGCTAGTTGGCAGTTATTACACGCTGATTAATCAGTCGATGTCCTTGTCCAGGTGGAATGTCCTTGTTACAATGTCAAAAGTAGAACGAGTCTTTATATTATATGTATAAATATATATAAGATATATATACATGTGTATTATAGGAGTGCCGACCTTACAACAAAAGTAATCGCTTAGTTATAGCAGCAAAACTGCGCAGTTGTCATATTCAGAGATTGTTGCGTGCGCGTGCGTGCCGCGTGCGTGCGTGCGTGTGTGGGCGTGTGGTGTGTGCGCGTGTGTGTGGGGCGTGTGTGTGCGCCGCGTGGTGTGCGCGTGTGTGTGTGCGTGATGTGCTGTGTGTGCGTGTGTGTGTGCGGCATCGTGTGTGTGTGTGTGCGTGCGTGCGTGCGGTGTGTGTGGGCGTGTGTTGTGTGCGCGCGTGTGTGTGTGTGCGTGGCTCGTGGCGTAGCGTACGTGTGTGTGGACGTGTGTGTGCGTGCGGCTGTTGTGTGTGGGCGTGTGTGTGTGTGGGCGTGCGTGTGCTCGTGAGCGTGTGTGTGCGTACAATAGATAAAGCTATATATGAGATGTAGCCTAGCTATAAAAAAGAGCGTTTGGGGTCTCTCTGTCAAGCTGCCGGTGCAACTTCACATTGCCCCTACTAATTAATTAATAGAATGTATTAGGCGTCAATGTATAAGAACAACGCAGTAAGCGCCGGAGGGAAGAAGAGACTCGTCGTAGTTGGACAAACGCGCTATATCATGAGAAAAAATCATAACTTAGAAAGAAGTCCAAGAGCGAGAGGGCAAAAGATCTAGAGAGAGAGGGGTAGCGAGAGGAGAGTGCGCGAGAAAGAGAGAGAAAGAGAGCGCGCGTGAGAAGAAGAGAGAGAGAGCCAGAGGAGAGAGAGAGAGAGAGAGAGGAGAGAGAGAGAGAGAGAGAGAGAGCAGAGAGAGAGAGAGAAGAGAGAGAGAGAGAGAGAGAGAGAGCGCGCGACGGAGAGAGACAAACAAAGAAAGAGAAACAGCGAGAGAGAGAGAGGAGAGAGGGGGAACGCCCGCTGCGGTTTGCCTCTCGCACCCGCAGTGCCGCAATGACCCTCGGGTACGTGTACAGGTAGGGGCACGGCATCTCTCTATACACTACCGCCAGCCGCGCTCCCACAACGCCTATAGCTAAGCGAGTCGGCACCGCTAAGCCCAAGCAATGAACAATGACTCCCAATCCATCCGATCGTGATATCCCTCTCTTCAGCGGAAGAACAGGTTTTCTGCTGCGTGCGATGCGTGCGTGCGCGTGAACTTTGCTCGAACAGATAACCGACAATGTTGGAGAGAAGAGAGAGAGAGAGAGAGAGAGAGCGACGGAGGAGAGAAGGGAGAGAGAGGAGAGGGAGAGAAGATAGAGCAGCGAGCGAGAGATATGCGAGAGGCGAGAGAGATAGAGAGAGAGAGAGAGAGAGTGAGAGAGAGAGAGAAAGCGCGAGAGGTGAGCGGCGAGAGAGAGAGCGAGCAAGAAGAGAGTGAGGGGAAGAAAGAGAGTGAGAGAGCGAGCAAAAAGAGAGAGAGACAGAGCGTGAGAGCGGCAAGAAAGAGAGAGAGGGAGAAGAGAGAGAGAGAGAGAGAGAGAGAGAGAGAGAGAGAAGAGAGAGAGAGGCAAGAGAGCGAGCAAGAAAAGAGAGAGAGAGAGAGAGACAGCGATAGCGAGAGAAGAGAGAGAGAGAGAGAAGAGAGAGAGAGAGGGAGGGAGGGGAGGAGGGAAGGAAGGAGCCCCAAAGAGAGCGAGCAAGAAAGAGAGAGAGAAGAGAGAGAGACAGGCGTCGGACTAGCAGATAGCGAGAGAGAGAGAGAGAGAGAGGTAGAGAGAGGGAGAGAGAGAACACCGAGAGAGAGAGATGAGAGCAGAGAGAGAGCCGCGCGCGGAGAGAGAGAGAGAGAGAGAGAAGAGCAGAGAGGAGGGGGGCGGGGAGAAGGGAAGAGGGAGAGAGGAGAAGGGAGAAAGAGAGATTTGAGAGAAAGACAGAGAAAATTTGATCGAAAAGAGAGGGAAGAGAGGAAAGAGGGAGAGAGAGAGAGAGAGAGAGAGAGCGGCGAGAGAGAGAGCGCGAGCAAGAAAGAGAAAGATGGACAGATGAACTGAGTAAGAGAGCGAGAGAGCGAGCAAGAAAGAGAGAGAGAAGAGAGAGAGAGAGAGAGAGAGGAGAGAGAGAGAGAGAGGGAGAGAGAGAGAGAGAGAGAGGAGAAAAGAGAAGAGAGAGAGAGAAGGAGAAGAGTCGAGCCGAGCCAAGAAGAGAGAGAGAGCGGCGAGAGAGAAGAGGGGGAGGAAGAAGAGAGAGCGAGAAGAGCGAGCAAGAGAGAGAGATAGAGAGAGAGAGAAGAGAGGAGAAAGAGAGAGAAGAGAGAGAAGAGAGAGAGAGAGAGACAGAGAGATGAGAGAGGGGGAGGAAGAAGTGAGAGCTTCACGCGATATATGCACGCGTCGAGATACAGCCGTTGTTATCCCCTGCTCGTCGTTGTGCTTACTGGCTGTGTATTGAGTAGCATGCACACACGAACAACGAATGAGTCTTTTATGCTATATCGCCGTGCCTAGTATGTTAGAGACAGCGAGAGAGAGAGAGAGAGAGAGAGAGGGAGAGAGAGAGAGAGACAGAGGGAGAAGGCGCGCGAGAGAGAGAGAGACAGAAAGGGAGCTAGAGAGAGATAAGAGAAAGCGAGAGCGGAAGAGCGCGCGGAGATGGAGAGGGAGAGGACCACGAGAAGACACGAGAGAGCGAGAGAGAGAGAGAGAGAGAGAGAGAAGAGAGAGAAGAGAAGTAGAGAAGAGCGCGAGCGGCGCGCCGAGGTAATACGAAGCTCGGCGAGAGAGAGAGAGCAGAGAGAGAGAGAGAGAGAGAGAGAGAGAGAGAGGAAGAAGAGAGAGAGAGAGAGAGAGAGATGAGAGAGAGAGAGAAAGAGAGAGAGAGAGAGAGAGATAGAGAGAGAGAGCGAGAGTAGAGAGCGGAGAGAGAGAGAGAGAGAGAGAGAGAGAGAGAGAGCGTGAGCGATATCTCTCCCTCTCGCTACCCCTCTCTCTCTAGATCTTTTGCCCTCTCGCTCTGAAATTTTTCTAAGTTGATTTTTTCTCATGATAAATAGCGCGTTTGTCCAACTACGACGAGTCTCTTCTTCCCTTCCGGGTTACTGGTTTCTTATACATGACGCTAATACATTCTATTATTAATAGTAGGGGCAATGGAGTTGCACCGGAGTGACAGAGAGACCCCAGAACGCTCTTTTATAAGCTACATCTCATCAGGAGTGTATTGATACACTCCTGATCTCATATATAGCCTATATCTATTGTACGCACGCACACACGCACGCACGCACACACACACGCACACACACACGCGCACACACACATGCCTACACACACGCACGCACGCACGCACGCACGCACAATCTCTGAAATATGACAACTGTGCAGTTTTGTGCTATAATAAGCCGATTACTTTGTTGAAGGTCGACACTCTATAATACACTTGTATATATATATCTATATATATATTATACATATAATATAAGACTCAGTCTATTTGACATTGTACAAGGACATCCACCACCATAGCGTGTAATACACTGCACTGCATACTGCATAGTGCATATTGTGTACAATACACTGCATACTTCACCGTCATCGTCGAATTCCAAATTCAGAACGCATTCGTCAACAAACATTGCCTCATATGTATAGCCTCATTATAATATGCCTCGGGTGCAAAGGCGTCTTCCAGTCCGCGGATAGGCTGCGACCACTCCGCGTCACGCAACCAGTTACACGTTTAACGAGTTATGGCTCGAGACCTGTTGCTGAGGGGGAGGTGGTGTTGAATGGGAGGGGGAGGGGGGAGGAAGCCACCTGCATTGCTGCGGTGTGCCATTGTCCGCCGTTAGGATCTGTGGGCCGCCACCTTTCAGATAACTGTCGCCCCTCTTAGTTTACTCGGTATAGCTTAGAATATAAATATATTATCTTAGAACGCATCCCACACACACAGTGACACATGCATGGGTACGCGCACAGTGACACATGTCACCCTACCACCCTCCTCAGTCCTCACCCCACTCCGCCTACCACCCAGCATCCTCATGACCACGCCCACCCTCGCCCCCAGTCTCACCCACTGCATCTCAATATGTCCTGCTACGCTATACACACACCTCATGGTGGCTCGCTATGTTTTACTATGACTAGCGGT
>NW_014579729.1:17096-21437 GCF_000485595.1 Priapulus caudatus
GCACGCACGCACGCACACACACACACGCGCGCACACACACACGCCCACACACACGCACGCACGCACGCACACACACACACACACATGCACGCACACACACACGCACACACACACACACGCACACACACACGCGCACACACGCGCGCACACACACGCCCACACACACGCGCACACACACACGCCCACACACGCACGCACGCACGCAGGCACGCACGCACGCACAATCTCTGAAATATGACAACTGCGCAGTTTTGTGCTATAAAAAGCCGATTACTTTGTTGAAGGTCGGCACTCTATAATACACATGTATATATATCTATATATATATATTATACATATAATATAAGACTCAGTCTACTTGACATTGTACAAGGACATCCACCTGACAAGGACATCGACTTGATATAGCGTGTAATACACTGCACTGCATACTGCATAGTGCATATTGTGTACAATACACTGCATACTTCTCCGTCATCGTCGAATTCCAAATTCAGATCGCATTCGTCAACAAACATTGCGTCATATGTATAGCCTCATTATAATATGCCTCGGGTGCAAAGGCGTCTTCCAGTCCGCGGATAGGCTGCGACCACTCCGCGTCACGCAACCAGTTACAAGTTTAACGAGTTATGGCGCCGAGACCTGTTGCTGAGGGGGAGGTGGTGGTGAATGGGAGGGGGAGGGGAGGAAGCCACCTGCATTGCTGCGGTGTGCCATTGTCCGCCGTTAGGATCTGTGGGCCGCCACCTTTCAGATAACTGTCGCCCCTCTTAATTTACTCGGTATAGCTTAGAATATAAATATATTATCTTAGAACGCATACCACACACACAGTGACACATGCATGGGTACTCGCACAGTGACACATGTCACCCTACCACCCTCCTCACCCCACTCCGCCTACCACCCAGCATCCTCATGACCACGCCCACCCTCCCCCCCCCAGTCTCACCCACTGCATCGCAATATGTCCTGCTACGCTATACACACCCCTCATGGTGGCTCGCTATGTTTGACTATGTCTAGCGGTCTCTCGCTATGTTTCAGTGTCATGTCGTGTCTCGCTATGTCTCGCCATGTTTTGCTATGTCTAGCCATGCTTCACAGTGTCTCGCCCATAGCAAAACATTGCCACGGTGTATCGCTATGTCTAGCCATGCTTCACAGTGTCTCGCCCTCCCCCTCTCTCTTCTATTGCTAATCTTTGACCTTCTCTCTCGGCAGCCATGGAGACGGACGTCAGCTCCTCTAACAGTCCGCAGTCGGTGTACGTGAACCACGACGCGGGGCGGAGGAAGAAGCTGGCGCTGAGTCGGCCGGCCGAGGAGCTGTGTGTCGTGTGCGGCGACCGCGCGTCCGGCTACCACTACAACGCGCTCACGTGCGAGGGATGCAAAGGTAAGCGTCGCTGCAGAGACACGGCGAGACATAGCGAGACCTAGCGAGACACTGCGAGACATAGTTAAAAATAGCGAGACACTGCAAGGCATAGTGAGACATAGCAAAACGCAACGAGACATAGTGAGACATACGAAAACACAACGAGACATAGTGAGACATAGGAAAACACAACGAGACAGAGTGAGACATAGGATAACATAACGAGACATAGTGAGACATAGGAAAACGTAGCGAAACATCGTGAGACATAGTAAGACACTGCAAGACATAGTTAAACATAGCGAGACACTGCAAGACATAGTTAAACATAGCGAGACACTGCAAGACATAGTAAAACATAGAGAGACATAGTAAGACATAGTAAAACATAGAGAGACACTGCAAGACATAGTAAAACATAGAGAGACATAGTAAGACATAGTAAAACATAGAGAGACACTGCAAGACATAGTAAAACATAGAGAGACATAGTAAGACATAGTAAAACATAGAGAGACACTGCAAGACATAGTAAAACATAGCGAGAGACCGTGAGACATTGCTATACATGGCGAGACACTGTGAGACATAGCAAAACATTGAACCACGATACAGGAAGCTCTCTCCCCTTCTCCCACTTGTACACCGACTGCGGACTGTTAGAGGAGCTCACGTCCGTCTCCATGGATGCCGAGAGAGAAGGTCAAAGATTAGCAATAGAAGAGAGAGGGGAAGAGAGAGGGGGAGAGAGGGAGAGTGGGAGAAGGGGAGTATGGACTCTTGATATATATAATTATATATATTATATGTATTTAAGTGATGGTGTCACGATAAAAATACCCGGCCCGGAGGACGGCGAACCCGGACTAGCATAGCCTTGTAAGGAACAAATGTTCCGGACTCAAGGAAGCATCATCATGCCAACCTTGGTCCACGAAAATAAAATAAATAAAATATATGTAGATATATCAGGAGTTAATAATGACAAATTGTCATTTGTCAAATTGTCAAATTGACATTTGTCATTATTAACTCCTGATATATATAGAGAGAGATAAGGTGCTGTGACTGTACTTACGACTAGACACGGGGGTGGGGCTGCCGAGGCTCGCGTGGCTGCTCGCCGGTGAGCCGATGAAGCTCTGCATGCTGTCATTATCCGAGTACTCCATCTCTACTTCTACTACTTCTACTCTCTCGTGTTACTAGCCGCAGCAGCTACGCAGTCACACGCTAACACGGGGTGAAGACCGTGTGTGTCACACGGCAGGTGTGTGACACGGGTGAGGACCGTGTGTGTGACACACGTACGTGTGTGTGACACGGGTGACAGGCACCTCACGACAGGTGTGCGTGGGTGGTGTGCGTCTAACACCCTCGTCCTACGACAGCAGGACTGGGCGCCGACGTGTCACGCGCGGGTGGGGAAACGAATCCCACGACGTGCGTTGTATATATCCTAACACACACACACACAGGTCTGGGTAAAATGCCACAGACGGCGAAAATGAATAATGATGCTAATGACAGTGATACGAGCACTTCCTGTTCCGAAATTCTCCGAAACAAAATGCTACTTTTTCTCACGCCCCCGTTTCCTTATATAATCCAATCGCCGACGTGTCCTGAATACGAACAACTAATCAACGTCTCCTGCGTCCAAAAGGCAGGTGCGATCACATCTGCCACGTTCCCAACTCGTGAATATATCCCACGAGTACGAAACCTTTCTGTTACACGTGTGTCTCGCGTGTCTTCCTCTACTATCCAAGACGCAAGTCACTGGCACTCGCTTGTCGCCTCCAGAGAGTGTCAAAGGTCATACATGTCGTTGTCGCCACGACGACGATGATGAAACAATCCTTCTTCGCGCGGTAGCGTTGTCGGCGTCGGCTGGAGTGGCTCGTGTGTATACTGTCGGTTTGCCGACGTCTCGCGCACACGGATAAGACACGGTGCGTGCGTGCGTGCGTGCGTGCGCGTACGGAAAATCACGCGCGTGTGCGATGATGACGCAGACGACAGGAGCTGCGGCGGCGGCGGCGCTTGTTCCGGGATCACGTCACGTCACGTAGAGTGAGCGAGATTTCTGCGCGCGGCAACCAGCAGCGTGTCGCAGCCGTGGGAACACACACAAACACACACACACGTGTGAATAACCCTATAAACTACACTACACGATTTCCCTCCTCTCTCCTTCCTCTCCTCGCTCCTCTCCTTCCCCTTCTTTTTCGCGTCGTCTTCGCGTTGAACCGTTGAACAAGGTTAGTTAGTTGCCGCGTTGACGTTAAGTCGATCGTTGTTCGCGTACTGATGTGCGGGCCGCTGGCAGGCAGGCAGGCAGACGAACGCGCGAGCTTGCGGAGCAGCGGACAGGTTGTACGTGCGGAAGATGCGACAGAGTGAAAGTTTTAGCAAGTGCACTACCTTGGCCCAAACCGGCGGCCCGAACAATCGCAATAGGGCAACGACACTTCACAATACCTTCCACACGCCACTGCGCCCGCTTCTGTGCGAGATCCGGACTGGTCGCTGCACTCTGACGCGGAGGGGTGGGCGGGTGTCTCGGAGGGGCTACCGGAGGAGGAGGGGGTGGGGGTGGTGTAGGGCCGACCGGCTTGGGCGGCGGAATCATTGATGGATGGACGGGGTTGTTAGTGAGCGTGAGTGCTGCGACACGACGACACGCGCTTATGTGTGCGACACGCAGACGCATTTAGAAGCGCTCCTTGGAAGTAGCGGTAACTTTACGCTGGAGAGAAATCGCGCTAAATCTCTTCTCTTCTAATAGAATTTTATCTCAACGAACGATCGCAGCGGCGACGAGAGAGAAAGAGAGCGGGGGCGAGAGAGAGAAAGGAAGAGAGAGAGCGAGAAAGAGAGAGAGAGAGAGCGAGAGAGAGAGAGAGAGAGAGAGAGAGCGAGAGAGAGAAAAAGAAAGAGAGAGAGAGAAAGAAA
>NW_014579729.1:22258-23106 GCF_000485595.1 Priapulus caudatus
AGCCTCCCCATCTTCCAACCTCCCCTGCTGCCTCCAACCCCTCCCCTTACTGCCTGCACCCATCCCCAACCTCCCTCTGCTGCCGCAACATTCCCCAAGACTACCCTAGTTTCCTCTCTCAATCCTCCTCCATCCCTAAACCCGCAGCCTCTACCTCCACTCCTCCCCATAGCTGTTACCAGCACCCTTCCTCTTTGCTATCTCCAGCACCACTCACTCGAGTCCTCCTCCACCACTATTCCTCTCCTGGAGCCTAGACCCCTCCTCTCGCTACCCCCTCCCTTCACTGTTTCTTCCGCCCCTCCTCTTACTGCCTCCTCCACCCGTCCTCTCACTGCTTCCTCTGCCCCCCTCCCCATCACTGCCTCCTCCGCCCCTCCTCTTACTGCCTCCTCCACCCTTCCCCCGGAACAAGAAAATGGAGGTCGTTCAACGAATTTCAACTTTCCAGTCGAGTGCGTCGCAACGAGCTGAGGCGAGGTCGCTACCGCTCCCGCTGCTGCTAACTGGGCACGCCAACGCCAACGCCAAGCACGCTAGCAGCTACCGCACTGCCTACAACACACGCACACACGCGCGCATGTACGCACGCACACGCGCACGCATGTACGCACGCACACACACACGCACGCATGTACGCACGCACACACACACGCACGCATGTACGCACGCACACACACGCACACATACACGTACGCATGTACGCACGCACACACACACGCATGTACGCACGCACACATACACGTACGCATGTACGCACGCACACACACACGCATGTACGCACGCACACACACACACACACGCATGTACGCACGCACACACACGCACGCATGCACGCATGTACGCAC
>NW_014579729.1:23906-26621 GCF_000485595.1 Priapulus caudatus
TAACTCTGCCATGTATAACTCTGCCATGTGTAACCCAACCATGTATAACTCTGCCATGTATAACTCTGCCATGTGTAACCCTACCATGTATAACCATGTGCAGCCATGTCTAACTGCCATGTATAACCCAACCATGTATAACTCTGCCATGTATAACCGTACAATGTATAACCCTGCAATGTATAACTCTGCCATGTGTAACTCTGCCATGTGTAACCATGTATAACCCAACCATGTATAACCCAACCATGTATAACCCTACCATGTATAACCCAACCATGTATAACCCTACCATGTATGACCCTATCATGTATAACTTTGTCATGTATAACTCTGCCATGTGTTACGTGTAACCCTGCAATGTATAACCATGTGTAACCATGTATAACTCTGCCATGTGTAACCCTGCAATGTATAACCATGTGTAACCATGTATAACTCTGCAATGTATAACCATGTGTAACCATGTATAACTCTGTCATGTATAATCCTGCAATGTATAACTCTGCCATGTATAATACTGCAATGTATAACTCTGCCATGTGTAACCCTGCAATGTATAACCATATGTAACCTTGTATAACCCTGCAATGTATAACCATATGTAACCATGTATAACTCTGCAATGTATAACCATATGTAACCTTGTATAACCCTGCAATGTATAAGTTAACCATATGTAACCATGTATAACTCTGCAATGTAAAACCCAGCCACGTGCAAACAAGTGTACACCATTGCATACGGGTCACTCAAACGAGGGCCGAACTGTGGCCTTTCTACACAGGTGTCCGTTCTATAGAAGGGGGTTCTCTGTATAACTGCCTCTCAAGGAAAATAGCAACCATGGCAGCAGGCAGGCAGCAACCACAGCAGCAGGCAGGCAGCAGCCATAGCAACAGAAAGGTAGGCACAGGTAGCAACCATAGCAACAGGCAGGTAGACAGGTAGCAACCCTGCCACGGTCTTTTGGCGACCATATATATTATATATTCACATCGCATCGCGTTAGGCTATAAACACCCACGTGTCTACCGGGGGATTTCTGACCAACTATCAGTCGCAGGGGGGAGAGCGAGTTGAGGGGGTGGAAGCAGTGGAAGGGTTGCGTAGAGAGGCAGATTTCACGAGGTAGAGGGTTTGGACCGCTCGGATGGGTGGGGGCAGTCTTTCTAAAAAAGTCGTGTATTTAAAGCGGAGAGAGAGAATTTCAGTAGAAATTTGTCCACGCTTCCGCACTGCTCTGGCCGCCGCAATCGAGGAATGCTGCTCTGGCCGCCGCAATCGAGGAATGCTGCTCTGGCCGCCGCAATCGAGGATTTGCTGCTCTGGAGTCAATGGAAGGCAGACAGAGCTTGTCTGGGAGAATGAAACATCGTGTCAGCACGAGATCGTACAACCACATTCGACAAGGGTTTTCCTCCGCAAAGCACAGAGTACATGTACAGATCCACATACACACACAAACACCTGCAGCAGCGCGGCAGAGTACATGTACAGAGCCACACACAGACAGCTACAACAGCGCGATGCGATCTCGCCGCTACGGCACACGCGTGTACATGCCGATAGCTATCTGTGTAAGCCGGATATCAAGTCGCTACGTATACACTCACCTCACTCGCTACCCTGGCCTGCCTATCTAACGAATGCCCGACCGAGACCCCCATGTAACTCCAACACTGCGCTAGCTGAGGAGCGAATTTGGATTAAGCGTGTTAGAAAACAAGCGTTGTGGACTCGCTATGTGTAACGTGTCGTCGTGGGAGATGTGACATGATGTAGAGGAATGGGACACGATGTAACGTGTCGTGATGTAGGGACGAGGCACGATGTAACGTGTGGTCGTGGGAGATGTAACATGATGTAGAGGAATGGGACACGATGTAACGTGTCGTGATGTAGGGACGAGGCACGATGTAACGTGTGGTCGTGGGAGATGTATCGTGATGCAGAACAATGGGACACGATGTAACGTGCGATCGTGGGAGTTGTTACGTGACGTAGGGATGAGGCACGATGTAACGTGTCATGGTGAGAGTTGTGAGTCTTGTGACGTGACATAGAGGAATGGGACACAATGTAACGTGTCATTGTGAGTTGTAGCGTGACGTGGGGATGTGACACGATGTAATGTGTCCTCGTGAGAGTTGTGACGTGACGTAGATGACAGGACACGATGTAACGTGTGGTCGTGGGAGATGTATCGTGATGTAGAGAAATGGGACACGATGTAATGTGTGGTCGCAGAACTTGTGACGTGATGTAGAGGAATGGGACACGATGTAACGTGTGGTCGCGGAACTTGTGACGTGATGTAGAGGAATGGGACACGATGTAACGTGTGGTTGCGGGAGATGTATCGTAATGTATCGTAATGGGACATGATGTAACGTGTGGTCATGGGAGATGTATCGTGATGTAGAGGAATGGGACACGATGTAACGTGTGGTTGCAGGAGATGTATCGTAATGTATCGTAATGGGACATGATGTAACGTGTGGTCATGGGAGATGTATCGTGATGTAGAGGAATGGGACACGATGTAACGTGTGGTCATGGGAGATGTATCGTGATGTAGAGGAATGGGACACGATGTAACGTGTGGTCGCGGGAGATGTATCGTGATGTAGAGGAATGGGACACGATGTAACGTGTGGTCATGGGAGATGTATCGTGATGTAGAGGAATGGGACACGATGTAACGTGTGGTCG
>NW_014579729.1:26638-27021 GCF_000485595.1 Priapulus caudatus
GATGTAACGTGTGGTCGCGGGAGATGTATCGTAATGTAGAGGAATAGGACACGATGTAACGTGTGGTTGCGGGAGATGTATCGTAATGTATCGTAATGGGACACGATGTAACGTGTGGTCGTGGAGATGTATCGTGATGTAGAGGAATGGGACACGATGTAACGTGTGGTCGCGGGAGATGTATCGTGATGTAGAGGAATGGGACACGATGTAACGTGTGGTCGCGGGAGATGTGACGTGATGTAGAGGAATGGGACACGATGTAACGTGTGGTCGCGGGAGATGTATCGTGATGTAGAGGAATGGGACACGATGTAACGTGTGGTCGCGGGAGATGTATCGTGATGTAGAGCAATGGGACATGATGTAACGTGTGGTCGCGG
>NW_014579730.1:0-906 GCF_000485595.1 Priapulus caudatus
CTCTCCCCTGTACTACTCTCCCTGTACTCTCTCCCTGTACACTCTCCCTGTACTATCTCCCCTGTACTCTCTCCCCTGCACTCTCTCCCCTGTACTCTCTCCCCTGCACTCTCTCCCCTGTACACTCTCCCCTGTACTATCTCTCCTGTACTCTCTCCTGTACTCTCTCCCCTGTACGCTCTCCCCTGTACGCTCTCCCCTGTACTCTCTCCCCTGCACTCTCTCCCCTGTACACTCTCCCCTGTACTATCTCTCCTGTACTCTCTCCTGTACTCTCTCCCCTGTACGCTCTCCCCTGCACTCTCTCCCCTGTACACTCTCCCCTGTACTATCTCTCCTGTACTCTCTCCTGTACTATCNGCTGAGCCGATTTTACAAACGATGAAGAGATTTTTTAATCGGACCGATTTCTGGGAAAATCTTTTTAGGTGTGCGCCGGCCTTTAGGGACGAGCGTACTGGTTTACTGACAGCAAAACACTAGCTGCTGCTAGTAATTGAGCCCAACTCACTGCTGCTAGATTGAATTAAGGTTCGCGGGTGAACTGGCAGACGATGACATTTCGTGGGAACCAACACACATGTACACGGATACATGATGTTCACAGATACATGTACACGGATACATGATGTTCAAAGATACATGCACACGGATACATATGCAGCAAATAAATGTAAAGGTTTACATGTACAAATGTACATGTGTTCCAAATTTACATGTACACGGACGGATACATGTACAAATCTACATGTACACGGATACATGTACAAGTATGCATGTACAAGTACTTGGTATACATGTACACGAATACATGTACAAGTATACATGTACAAGTATACATGTACACGGATACATGTACAAGTATACATGTACACGGATACATGTACAAGTATACATGTACACGGA
>NW_014579730.1:2769-6631 GCF_000485595.1 Priapulus caudatus
AGTATACATGTACAAGTATACATGTACACGGATACATGTACAAGTATACATGTACACGGATACATGTACAAGTATACATGTACACGGATACATGTACAAATTTACATGTTCACAGATACATGTACACGACGGATACATGTACACAGATACATATGCAGCAAATAAATGTAAAGGTTTACATGTACAAATGTACATGTGCATGGATATATGTACACGGATACATGTACAAATCTACATGTACACAGATATATATGTACAAATCTACAAGTATACATGTACACAGATACAGATACTGGCTGTTAACACTGGCTGCCCGATACTTTTATTTGCTGCGACTCACGCACGCACGCACACACGCACGCACGCACACACGCACGCACGCACGCACGCACGCACACACACACGCACACACGCACGCACGCACGCGCGGCGACGTCGGCCTCGGCTTTAATCGACTGAAACGAATCGTGATTTCCCCAAAGACGCAACTGTAATGTGATATGCAGCCGCCGCCGCCGCCGCCGCCGCCGCTGCGTAGCAATGCAAGCACGAGTAAACGCATCACCACCCATTACTATCCATGACAACAGCGTAATGTGAGCGAGAAAGAGAAAGTGCGTGCGTGCGTGTGCTCGCATGTGAATCACTACATATTATACACTCGCAGACTCTCTGATAGATAATAGTTTATTCTAGCCCGACCAGGCTGTGCGACGGATTGTCTATATTCTAACCCTAGCAATACCGTTTCTTGGAGCTAAGTTTAATCGTACCTTAGCTTCTGTGAACCAGCTCCTTCTATACCCCTTCCTCTGCCCTACTTACACCTCCCCCTCCTCCCCTCCTCCTCTTCGGCCGCTCCCCCCTCCCCCCGCGCGGAACGACAAGACAACGTATCGCATACCTGGCTGCAAGACGGTGCCAGCCTGGCAGATGGCCGTCACCCCACCCTGCGCTGGCCCTACAACACCTCCGCCCCATCCGGCCCGCTCCTCATGCCCCCCTCCTCACCAATCTCCCGCCCCCCCGCGCGAAACACGGAGAGAGGAGCGGTACGGTTACCGTGGCTGCGAGTACAAGTGCCAGCGCTGCAGATGGCCCGCCACCCACCCCCTCCGCTCCGTTCACAACCTCCTCGCTCCCACACTCCTCCCCGCTTCACTCGCCTCCCAATCCTCCCTCTGCCTCCGTGCTCCTCTCTCCCTCCGCGGCGGAACGGACACGTACTGTACCTGGCTGCGGAACAGAAGGCCAGCCCGCGGGATGCCATTACCAGCACCTCCTTCTCCCCACCCCTCTCCCCTTCCCGCTCCTGCCCTGCTCTCTCCACACCTGCCCCCTCCCTCGCTCCCCCCCAGCCTCCTCCGACGCCCCCCCGCCCGACCGCCAGACACATGACCAGCGGACATACTGGCTGCGGACAGTGGCCAGCGCCGGGCGGATGCCGTCAGCCGCGCCCGCCGCTCCATCCTCACACAACGCACACCCTGCCTCTCTCCCCTCTGCCACCCGCTCTTGGCTCTCTCGACTCCTCCTCCCTCCACTGCCCCCTCCGGTCCCCCTAGCGCGGACATGCAGGAACACGTACGTACCGTGGCCTTGCGAAACAAGGCTCAGGCCGCGGATGCGTCACACGCCACTCTTTCTCCCGGCCAGCCCCTGCCTCCTCCCTCCTCTCGACGCCGCTGCTCCTCTCTCCCTGCCTGACCTCCGCCCTCCCGCCTTCCCCCCCGCGGCGAACACAGGACGCAGCGGTACGTACTGCCTGCGGACGAAGACAGCCCGCGGATGCCGTGCACCCCAACACCCGTCCTCTTCACAACCTCCCCCGGTCCCAACCGTTCGCCTCCCGCCCTTCCTCCCTCCTCCTCCCCTCCCCCTCTCCCTCCGCGCGGACACGGACACGTACGTACCTGGCTGCGGACAGGGCCAGCCCGCGGATGCCGTCACCCCACTCCTTCTGCGCGCCGCGGAACTCGATGTACTTGTAGATGCAGGTGGCGAGCGCGATCGCCGCGAGCGCGTAGTACCAGCTCGTGATGAACATCACCGCCACGCACATCACCATGCCGGCGAACGACAGCGACCAGTGGTAGAAGCGGAAGCGCGGCCGCCAGCTCGGCGTGCGCAGCAGCGTCTGCAGCGCGCACGCGAGATTCACGAAGCCGTAGCACATCAGGAAGAACATGGTGATGATGGGCGCGATGTAGTCGAGCGACGAGATGAGCACGCCCAGCTCGGAGATGAGCGCGGTGAGCAGGAGCGCGCGCGCCGGCTCGCCGCGCGACGTGCTCGCCGCGAACGGCGCCAGAAACGGCACGATGCCGTCGCTCGCGATCGCCTGCAGCAGCCGCGGCGCCCCCATGAGGCTCTGCAGCCCCGCGCCGAGACAGGACATGAAGGAGCCGATGACGATGACGAGCGGGTGCGGCCAGCAGAGCTGCGCGACGATGAGGCCGCCGTCGAGCGACGCGCCGAATTTGTCCAGCAGGAGGCGCCGGTCGATCGACGCGCCGAAGAGGACGACCGACGACAAGTAGACGAAGCTCGTGACGGAGATGGCAGCGATCGTGCCCGTCGGGATCGAGCGCGAGGCGTCGGCGAGGTCGCCGGAGCGGTTCGACCCCGCCATGATTCCCGTCACGGAGGGGAAGAAGATTCCGACGAGGATCGTAAACGACGTCGCCATGTCGGCGACGACCATCGTGCGCGCGTTGCCGGCGACGCCCGGCGACGTCTCCCCGTCGACGAGGTACGAGCTGTCCCAGTTGTCGGCGACGATGCCGCTCGCGAGGCCCGGGATACCTGCCGGACGGAGAAACGCGTATTTCCCAGTTAGCGTGGGTGTGGTGCCGGGTGGAGAAACGCGCATGTCCCAGTTAGCGCGACTGCGTGCCTGGGGGAAACGAAACAATCAAGCGAAGGAAACGGCAACTTAATTGACGTGCACAGAAATATATTCCCAGATGGAAAACTGGTTGGTTCTGGTCTATTACGAAGTAAAACACAGCCACTTAAAGTACCTCATGCAGCGAGTGTGGGACGGGGGCGGGACCCAGGCGTGTGTGGGAAGGAACCCAGGCCTATGTGGGAGGGGGGATCCAGGCCTATGTGGGAGGGGGGGAGCCAGGCCTATGTGGGAGGGGGAGACCCAGGCATGTGTGCTTGCTATCTTGGTGAGGATACAACCAGTGGTAAGATCGGGAGATGACAGAGGAAGTAAAATTCCCGGATTAATTGCACAGTACAGTCACAATTGCACAACTAGCATAGATTGCACAACTAAAATAATTCGCATAATATAAACCTGATTATCACGTGCCGGCTATAATATCAACAATATATCGTGTATTTTACGGGGGTTGCCTGCACTCACAAAACATGCCACCAGGTAGCGCTGATGTAGTCTATTCAGTGTTACACACTAGTGGCGTTATGTCAACACTGCCCGTCTCTCTCTGTCTCTCGTTCTCTCTCTCGCTCTCTCTCTCTCTCTCTCTCTCGTTCACTCTCTCGCTCTCTCTCTCTCTCTCTCTCTCGGGGATCTCAGTTGTCTTCTCTCTCTGCTCCTCGTCTCATACGTCTCTCCCTCATCTCCTTCGTCTCGAACATCCGCTCTCGGTCTCTCTCTCTCTCCCCCTCTGCTCTCTCACTCTCCCTCTTCTCTCTCTCTGCTCCTCTTCTCTCTCTCTCTTCTCTCTCTCTCTCTCTGCTCTCTCTCTCCTATCTCCCTCTCTCTCTTCACTCTCCGTCTCTCTCGTCTCTCTCTCTCCTCCTCCTCTCTCTCTCCTCTCCTCTCTCATCTCTTCATCTCTTCTCTCGTCTCTCTCCTTCGTTCGGGTAACTAGCTCCTTCCCTCCTC
>NW_014579730.1:12098-14310 GCF_000485595.1 Priapulus caudatus
TTTCAGGAACCCTTCCTGTCTTCCCGGTCGTGAAGGAACCCTTCCCCTCTTCCCGGCCATGCAGGAACCCTTTCCCTCTTCCCGGTCATGCAGGAACCCTTTCCCTCTTCCCGGATTTGCAGGAACCCTTCCTGTCTTCCCGGTCGTGAAGGAACCCTTCCCCTCTTCCCGGCCATGCAGGAACCCTTTCCCTCTTCCCGGTCATGCAGGAACCCTTTCCCTCTTCCCGGATTTGTGGTAACCCTTCCCCTCTTCCCGGTCATGCAGGTACTCTTCCCGCTTCCCGGATTTGCAATAACCCTTCCCGTCTTTCCGGTCCTGCAGGAACCCTTCCCTCTTCCCGGTCGCATGTGTAGCGAGTAAAGTAAGAGAAAAGCAGTGTTTACGACAGGTAAACCGAGTCTACGTTGGAGCCGACCTGTCGGGATAATGAAGCTCGCAAAACGTGTGACACGATACGAGGAAAAATAATAAAAAGACACCTGTCACGAAGTCACTGACCGTGAGAAACGTGTCACTGTGTCGCGCTTCTATGATCCCAATTACCGTGGTTCCTGACAGGCTTATAAGAAGACGACCCTATCGTACTCGGACAGAGCTTGGCTGTCCCTAAGCCTGTCCCTTGCCTCTATTCATATCCTAGCCAGTCAACTTGTATAACCGTTATTACGGCTGAGAATAAACGTCCGTGTGGTATGTTACTCACATACGTATTGTTTCCATCCCATTGTTTGTATCATATCCCCTTTCCTACTCCTACACTTAGCCTCAGAACGATAGTAGATCCATACTAACGCCTACGTAAAGAGACCGAGCTGCGTTACACATGCACGGGAATGCTCACCTTCCAGGATTCCGGCCGCTCCCACCAGCCACGTCATCCGGAGGAACAGGATCACTCCGAATATGTTCTGGATGCAAGGCAGGAAGACTCCGACAAGCGTTCCCATGCGCGCGCCGCCCGCCGCCGGCGGTGGCGCCCTCTCTCCGTCCTTCACCTCCGGTATGACGTTGCTGTAGTTTGCGAGCGAGTTGATGAAGGTGGCGACCTTGAAAGGTCGATCGGATTTCATGAGATTTTATTTTATTTATTATAAACTTATTTTACTTCGAAAATTTTTACAAAATGACGAATTGAATGTTAGACTAAATGTTATTTTAATGGCAGAGAAATTTTTACAAAATGACGAAATGAAAATTTTTAC
Source organism: Priapulus caudatus (assembly GCF_000485595.1). Taxonomy (NCBI): domain Eukaryota; kingdom Metazoa; phylum Priapulida; class Priapulimorpha; order Priapulimorphida; family Priapulidae; genus Priapulus; species Priapulus caudatus. Next base: position 13,304 of record NW_014579730.1, read on the forward strand.
AACACACCTAGACTGCTGCCAAGCTCCCACACCTAGACTGCTGCCAAGCTCCCACACCTAGACTGCTGCCAAGCTCCCACACCTAGACTGCTGCAGCCCATCCCCCAAAGAGACTGCCACCACCAACCACCCATACCTAGACTTATGCGTCCTACCCACACATAGACTTCAACATAACCCGCTTATCCACTAGTAAGCCCCCGGCCCCATGCCAACACTCCCGCCGCAACCCCGGCCCCCCGCCGCTCACCTTGTATCGTTCCGAACTCGTTCTGCTGGAAGTACGGCGTGCACTCCGCGTATCCGCCGGTCCCGTTGCCCTCGTCCGTTGCCGCGGCGGCGGCGGCGGCGCAGTAGTACGCCCACTGCGTCGACGCGCTGCCGTTCCCGTCCCACTTCCCGCACTCGCCCGCATAGTCGCTCTTCAGCACGCGATCGCCGAGCGCGCACGGCTGCGCCGACGTGTCGCCGCCCGCGGCCTTCACGAACGCGCCGACGTAGATCGACAGGATCGAGAGAATCACGCAGAACAACGACACGGCGGCGAACTTGTTCACGAAGCGCACGCCGACGAACACGATCGCGGCGAGGAGGAGCAGCACCGCGGTTCCGTACACGCGGAAGTTGTTGAACATGCCCGCCGGGTCGTTCGTGACGTCGCCGAACAGCGACAGCTGCGGCGCGAGGTAGGTCAGCAGGATCTCGACGGCGCCGATGATGTACATCGCCGACGCGAAGGAGGTGCCGAGGTAGAAGAGGAGGCCGACGGCTCCTCCGAACTCGGGTCCGAGCGAGCGCGAGATCATGAAGTAGGAGCCGCCGCCGGGAACGACGCCGTTCGTGGCGATCGCGCTCATCGAGATGGCGGTTAGCATCGTCACGCAGCAGCACATGAGGACGACGAAGAAACCTGAGCAAGGAAGATAGAGAGAGAGCGGTTATGTAGAGGGCTGGTTGATAAGGAGGAGGAAGATGGGGAGGGGGAGGAGGAGGAGGAGGAGGAGGAG
>NW_014579730.1:14320-17308 GCF_000485595.1 Priapulus caudatus
GGCAGAAACAATAACAGCAGCAGCAGAAGTAGCAGCAGCAGCAGCAGAGGTAGCAGCAGCAGCTGCAACAATAACAGCAGCAGAAGTAGCAGCAGCAGCAGCAGAGGTAGCAGCAGCAGCTGCAACAATAACAGCAGCAGAAGTAGCAGCAGCAGCAGCAGAGGTAGCAGCAGCAGCTGCAACAATAACAGCAGCAGAAGTAGCAGCAGCAGCAACAATAACCGCAGCAGAAGCAGCAGCAGTATCAGCAGCAGTAGCAACAACAACAGCAGCAGTAGCAGCAGTAGCAGTATCAGCAGCAGTAGTAACAACAACAACAGCAGCAGCAGCAGCAGCTCAGTAAGCAGGAGCTCTGCTTACACTCACTAGCGTTTAACTAATTAGTGAAACAGGTGAGACTATGACAACTGAAACAAATACCCTCCGGTGTTTACCCAGGTGTCACTCAACAACAACCTCCTAACGCAAACCATCCAAAGCTTATCCTAACATTGATCTACTGAGATTCGTATGACATTACACTAAGGAAATGATCATGCACGTCTAATTAAATTAGACGTTAGCCTTTGCAGTTACTATGCATGCATACTACAACCCTCAACTCGCACGAGTGAAGGTGCAATCCTTAGAACTCGCAGATGCGTGGTAAATACTAAATAAGTTCCCGAAAATGCTCCGTCACCCTCACATAAATTCAGTGCAATAAAAAATAAATAAAAAAAATAAAAAAAATAAAAAAATAAAAAAAAATTCGGTGCATTTACCTCGCATCTCGATGCTAAATGCCAAGTAGAAGACGAAGATATAGATCTGCTAAGTACTATCTTACTATCTAAGAGGGGAAATCTAAGGGCTATGAATACGGAAACGTTTGCTAAACGCTAGCGGAAAATATCGGCTGAATGCTAAACTGGGAAATCGAAATGCTAAAGCGGGAAATAGATATTTGCTAAATGATAGAGCTGAAAATACTTGCTAAATTCTATAGTGAAAAATACTTGCCAAATTCTATAGAGTTAAATGTTTGCCAGATTCTAATAAGGAGAAATATTTCTCCCCTCCCCTGACTTCCCCCCCCCCTCACCCCACTAACGTATTGTGGTCTATACGTAATCATCGCACCTGCTCATTAACTCGTGCAACTGTTCGTTGATAGTTCAACTGCAACTGTTTTCCCCTCTTCCCGGTCATGCAAGAGAGCCCTGTTCGCGTAGCTGCTTGCCGGTCATGGGGCAAGAACGGCGCGTTTTCCCGTCTCGCGCGGTCATGCAAGAACCGCTTGCCTCTCCGCAGATGTTTCAGAACCATTCGCGCTCTCTGCCAGATTTTCAGGATCCTTCCTGTGCTTGCGCTCAGCCTCTTCCGGGCGCAGTGCAGGAACCTCTTTCCTCTTCCGGCGGTCATGCAGGAAACGCGCTTTCCCTTTCCCTGTCGTTCCCGGATTTTGTGTAGACGCCTGTCCCCCTCTTCCCGGGTCATGCAGGGTACTGCTCTTCCTCGCTTTCCCGATTATGCAATAAACGCCTTCCTGTCTTCGGCCGGGTCGGTGAAGGGAAGGCGGTCTTCCCGCTCTTGTTCCGCCGAGTGGCAGGGAACCGCATTTACGCCTGCTTCCGGTCATGCCAGGAGAACCCTTTCCCGTCCTTCCCGCGATTTGTGGGTAACCGCCTTCCCTACTTCCCGGTCATGCAGGTACTGCTTCCGCCTTCCGGCGATTTGGCAATAAGCGCGCTTCCCGGTCTTTTGCCGGTCCTTGCAGAACGGCGCTTCCTGCTTCCCGGGATCCATGTGTAGCTGAGGTATAAGTAACGAAGAAAACGCAGTGTTTATGACAGGTAAACCGAGTCTACGTTGGAGGCCGACGCTGTGCGGGGATAGATGAAGCTCGCCAAACGTGTGACACGGATACCGAGGAAAAACTAGATAGAAAAGAGGCGGACCTGTCCACGAAGTCACTGAGCCGTGAGAAACGGTGTCACTGGGTGTCGGCGGCTTCTATGATGCCGCTAACTTAACCGAGGTACCGTGACAGGCGCTTATAGAGAAGCACGGCGCGCTATATCGGTACTCGACAGAGCTTGGCTGTGCCGCTGAAGCGCTGTCCCTTTGGCGCTCTATTCATATCGTACGCCAGTCAACTTGTATATACCGTTATCTACGGCTGAGTAATAAAGCGTCGCGTGTGGTATGTTACTCACTATACGATATTGTTTTCGCATTCCCATTGTGTTGTACTAATATCCGCTTCGCTAGCTCGGCTACACTTATGCCTGCAGAGAAGCTGATAGTAGAATCTCATACTAAACGCCTAGTAAAGAGACCGAGTCTGCGTGTACACATGCCGGGATTCTGCACAGACCTTCTCAGGATTCCGGCCAAGCTCCCACCAGCTGCACCGTCATGCCGCCGAGGATCTAACAGGATCACCTCCGAATAATGGTTCTGGATGCAAGCAGGGAATAGGACTCGCGATCATCAGCGTTCGCCATGCGCGCGCCGCCCGCCCGCACGGCGGTGGCGGCCCTCGCGGTCTCCGTCTTCACCTCGCGGTATGGAGCGTTTGCTGGTAGTTTGCGCGCGAGTTGATGAAGGTGGCTCGGACCTTGAATAGGTCGATCGGACTGTTCATGGGACATTTTATTTCTATTTCTATTATATAGAGCTTAACACACACACACACACACCCACAACACACCCTTTTACTTATCGAAAAATTTTTATGCAAAATGATCGATTGAAGTGTTAGATCTAAAGTGTTTATTTTTAATGGCAGCGAAATTTTTACCAAAATGGACCGCCAAATGAAAATTTTCTACAAAAAGTGACGTATTGAATGTTAGACTAAAGACTGTTATTTTAATGGCAGAGCATAATTCTTTTTACATAAATGTACGAAATGAAACATTTTTACAAAACATGACGAATTGAATGTTAGACTAAATGTTATTTTAATGGCAGAGAACATTCGCGTATGCATGTAAAATATTC
>NW_014579730.1:23611-25159 GCF_000485595.1 Priapulus caudatus
GAGAGGAGGAGAGAGAGAGAAAGAAAGATAGAGTCGGAGACAGAGCAAGAGAGAGAGAGGAGGAGAGAGAGAAGAGAGGAAGAAAGAGAGCGGTGGGTGGGATAGCAGTGCTGCGGGTGTCACATCACGGCCGCGGCGGCGGCGGCGGCGGCGACGGCGGCGGCGGCGACGTCTTACCGTCAGCGTGACCCGGCGCCCTCTGTAGGCGACGCACGACGTACACGCGGCACCTCCTCATCGTGCTCGCTGGGTTCAACATGACCGCTGTCTCACCCGCTGTCTCACACGCTGTCTCATCCGCTGTCTCACACGCTGTCTCATCCGCTGTCTCACACGCTGTCTCACCAGCTGTCTCACCCGCTGGCTCACCCGCTGTCTCACGCGCTCTCACATGCGGTCTCGTGCTGTCTCGCTACGAGCCTCAGTCTCGCACAGAGTCTCTCTACGACACGTATAGTCTCAGCATGTCTCACAGTCTCTCTACGACACGTATAGTCTCAGCATGTCTCACAGTCTCTCTACGACACGTACTGTCTCAGCATGTCTCTCAGTCTCTCTACGAGACGTATAGTCTCAGCATGTCTCACAGTCTCGCTACGGCACGTATAGTCTCAGCATGTCTCACAGTCTCTCTACGACACGTATAGTCTCAGCATGTCTCACAGTCTCTCTACGAGACGTACTGTCTCAGCATGTCTCACAGTCTCGCTACGACACGTATAGTCCCAGCATGTCTCACAGTCTCTCTACGACACGTATAGTCTCAGCATGTCTCACAATCTCTCTACGACACGTATAGTCTCAGCATGTCTCACAGTCTCTCTACGACACGTATAGTCTCAGCATGTCTCACAGTCTCTCTACGAGACGTATAGTCTCAGCATGTCTCACAGTCTCTCTACGAGACGTATAGTCTCAGCATGTCTCACAATCTCTCTACGACACGTATAGTCTCAGCATGTCTCACAGCCTCTCTACGAGACGTATAGTCTCAGCATGTCTCACAGTCTCTCTACGACACGTATAGTCTCAGCATGTCTCACCACATCTGACATGCGAGAGAGAGGGCCGGAGAGGGAGAGAAGGAGAGGGAGGGGGGGGAGAGAGAGTGAGAGAGCGAGAGATAGAGAGCGAGATAGAGAGGGAGAGAAGGAAACGGAGATGCAGTCAGCCATGGCTTCTCACCATGCTCAGAGAGAACGATTTCCTGCAGCATCAGCAGCGGCAGCAGCAGCGGCAGCAGCAGCAGTAGTTGGTCTGTCTATGCCGCCCCGGCGACACCGTGCATTCAGGAGGCGGCAGGCATGCGCACGCACCGCCTACGCGCGTGCCTACGTAGCTGCGTGCCTACCTGCGTGCCTACGTAGCTGCGTGCCTACCTGCGTGCCTACCTGCGTGCCTACGCGTGTGCCTACGTACCTGCGTGCCTACCTGCATGCCTACCTGCGTGCCTACGCGTGTGCCTACGTACCTGCGTGCCTACCTGCGTGCCTACCTGCGTGCCTACCTGCGTGCCTACCTGCGTGCCTACCTGCGTGCCTACGTACC
>NW_014579730.1:26567-27011 GCF_000485595.1 Priapulus caudatus
TGGGGCCCGCGGGCCGCAGTTTGCCCACCCCTGCCCTAGATAGAACCGCCTATAAGTATAATAAAATAGCAAAATTCGATACGTTGCCACCGCGCACATGCTACAAAATAATGTACCTTGCACATATAATTATGTGCACTTCCTGCATATATCTCCTGCAACACGGGAGATGCACACACGAACGGGTGACTGACGTACGCACCCACACACACACGCGCGCGCGCACACACTCAGCCCTTATCGCAGCGGTGGCATCACCAAAAGCACCAGCAGCAGCAGCAGCAGCAGTAGCACCACCACCACCACCAGCAGCAGCAGCAGCAGCACCACCAGCACCACCAGCAGCACCACCACCAGCAGCAGCAGCAGCACCAGCAGTAGCAGCACCACCACCAGCAGCAGCAGCAGCAGCAGCACCACCAGCAGCAGCACTACCACCACCAG
>NW_014579731.1:0-555 GCF_000485595.1 Priapulus caudatus
CTACACCTACATTAACCCACCTATTCCACCCCACCCTACACATACATTAACCTACCTTTTCCACCCCACCCTACACCTACACTAACTCTCCTATTCCATCCCACCCTACACCTACATTAACCTACCTATTCCACTCCACCTATTCCACCCCACCCTACACCTACATTAACCTACCTATTCCACCCCATCCTACACCTAAATTAACTTACCTATTCCATCCCACCCTACACCTACATTAACCCACCTATTCCATCCCACCCTACACCTACCTTAACCCATCTATTCCACCCACCCTACACCTACATTAACTCACCTATTCCACCCCACCCTACACCTACATTAACTCTCCTATTCCATCCCACCCTACACCTAAATTAACCCACCTATTCCATCCCACCCTACACCTACATTAACCCACCTATTCCACCCCACCCTACACCTACATTAACCCACCTATTCCATCCCTCCATACACCTATATTAACCCTCCTATTCTACCCCACCCTACACCTACATTAACCCACCTATTCCATCCCTCCATACACCTATATTAACC
>NW_014579731.1:1269-3690 GCF_000485595.1 Priapulus caudatus
GAGAGACAGAGAAAGAGAGAGAGAGAGAGAGAGAGAGAGAGAGAGAGAGAGAGAGAAAGAGAGAGAGAGAGAGAGAGAGAAAGAGAGTGCACTGGGAGAGGCACTTAGTCTGGCAGGCAGCTATTTCCGGCTATTACTATAGTCTAGTGAGCACGGAACAGCTACGAACGCCCGCACGAAGCCGCGGCCAGACCGTGCCTGCCTGTCGTCAGTTGCCACAAGCTGACACCGTGCAAAACAAACACACTTGCCTTGTTTAAGGACGAATAAAATAATATTCAGATAATAGAAGTGTGCGGAAATGACGTGACGACTAGGCCTATGAGGTAAGGCAGCGAGTAATCAAGCAGCGAGAGGAGAGGGAGGATCAGTGTCCGACCAACAAGCAGCGAGAGGAGAGGGAGGATGAGTGTCCGACCAGCAAGCAGCGAGAGGAGAGGGAGGATGAGTGTCCGACCAGCAAGCAGCGAGAGGAGAGGGAGGATGAGTGTCCGACCAACAAGCAGCGAGAGAAGAGGGAGGATCAAGTGTCCGACCAGCAAGCAGCGAGAGGNTCACCTATTCCACCCCACCCTACACCTACATTAACTCACCTATTCCACCCCACCCTACACCTAAATTAACCCACCTATTCCATCCCACCCTACACATACATGAACCCACCTATTCTACCCCATCCTACACCTACATTAACCCACCTATTCCATCCCACCATACACCTACATTAACCCACCTGTTCCACCCGACCCTACACCTACAATAACCAACCTATTCCAACCACCCTACACCTACATTAACCCAACTATTCCACCCCACCCTACACCTACATTAACTCACCTATTCCACCCCACCCTACCCCTACACACCCGACCGCACCTTCCCAGCAGCACCTTCCGCGCATGCTCACCTCTCGTTCGCTGTCCGAGAATGCCACGTTAAGCGTTCCCATCGCGCGCAGTATGGCGACCATCGACTGGATCGTGTTGCTGTAGACGACCGGCTTGTACTGCTTGAAGTCTTCATTAGTGAAGCCGGACTCGTGGATGATCCTGCGGACAAAAAATGTTAGAGGTCAGGTCGTTGAATTATAAAACTGCCGCCGAAAATGCTCGCATCTGACGCCACGAAGATGGCGACCGTGACGTCACTCGTTTTCGTGTTAGCGACGCATGTTACCGCAGCGTGCGGCATCAGCTGCATCCGTCACCCCTCTTGTCAGGCGCGAAGGTGCAAGCACAGGCGTGCATCCACCTGAATTTTAACCACAGCATCGCCGCTGTACGTGTTACATGTGACGAATGATAATGTCAGGTGATTTGCGTGAGACGAGCGTTAGTGCCCTCCCGTCACCTACGTCGTCAGCGTTGCCTGCATGTGTGTGTGCGTAAGTACGTGTGTTTAAGTACGTGCGTGCGTGCGTGCGTGCGTGCGTGCTTGGTGGTGTGCACGCACGGTGTTGAGCATTTACGTAGTGACATTACAACGAGTCATAAACTTTGACATTTTCATATATTGGAGAGACGGAGCTAGAGTTGTATTAGTACGTACACAGGTACATCGGTATATAGTACGGGTGACCGTATAATTATGCGCATTGATACATATTTCCAAGAGCCGGCCCGCGCCTAACATTAATTATTGCGTCTCATTAATTTCGTCTCATTAACGTTCTGACCTTCTAATATTTAAAATATCGTCAAGGACACATAACTGTTTTATGGAATAGAATGGGAACAAATGGAAAAATGGGGCGCGAGAGAGAAGGAAAGAGAGCGAGCATGAGAGAGAGAGAGAGAGAGAGGGAGAGAAATAGAGAGAGAGAAAGAGCGAGAGAGCGAGAGTGAGAGATAGAGAGTGAGAGAGAGCGAGAGAGAGCGAGAGAGAGCGCGCTGGCACTCACACAACCCCCCTCTCTCTCTCTTCCTCTCCTCTCGTCTGCTCTCTTTCAATCTCATCTCTCTCTCTTCCGTCTCTCTCTCTCTCTCTCTCTTCTCTTGTCTCCTCGTCTCTCTCTCTCTCTCTCTCTCTCTCTCTCTCTCTTCTCTCTCTCTGTTCTCTTTCCTCTCTCTCTCTTTCATCTCTCTCTCTATCCCTCTCTCTCTGTTCATTCTCTCACGCTCTCTCTCTCTCGCGTTCTCTTCTCTCATCTCTCTCTCTCTCTCTCACGCTCCTTTCTCTCTCTCTTCTCTCTCTTCTCTCCGTCTCTCTCTTTCCTCCTTCTCTCTCTCTCTCCGCTCTTTCTTTCTCCTCTTCTTTCCTCTTCTCTTCTCTTTTCTCTCCTATCTCTTACTCTCTCTCTCTCCATCTCTCGCTTCTCTCGATCTCCTCGCCTCATTCTCTCTCTCCTCTCTCTTCTCTACTTCTCTCTCTCTCTCTCTCTTCCTCTCCATCCTTTCCTGCTCTCTCTTCGCGCCTCCGTCG
>NW_014579731.1:3761-10588 GCF_000485595.1 Priapulus caudatus
GGCGACCCCCCCTCGCCCGACACGCGCCGCTGGCCGGACGACGCGCCAGGAGCGCCCGGCCACGCCCGCCCGGGGACGGGCCGGGGTACGCGGCGGCGCACGCCCGCCGCGCGTTTCCCGGCGTGCAGCTCTATTTGACTGAGAGCATGCAGGATGGCTAACGATGCGGTGAAGCTGTCTGGTCCGTGCTTCCGTCGGCATCGGGTATACGCGGCGGTTATGTGGGCTGCGGCACGTGTGGAATTTGTGTTAGTATACGGCAATGCCAACGTGGGACGGCAAACAAGAGAATGAGTCGCGTCATACTCTTCGACGCGCCTCCAGACGATGAAATATTCAGTAGGTTGACATCACGTCTACACCAGTACACCCACCGCGAGAGCCGGATGTCACCCACCACGCATAGCTATAATCATCATCTCGTGTAGTGCGTTGGTTTCCAAAAACAAGAATATCATCTGCGTGTTCGCTTTCTATGTTTTCCGTAGTCTATTTCCCGTCAGCAACAGATGAACCTATCGCATTATTGTTTCTTGTCGTTTCACTTACCATGATTTGGGCCAAGTTTCCTTGCCCAAGTCACTAACACTCAGTAGCCATTGCGTTCCTGTGTCGCACAGATGGCGTCTATGCGTGTCCTGTCCCGCTCTAAAGATATGTGTTTGAGGGTTGAGACGAAGTTTGACTTTGAGTCTTGAGTCTGTCTGACTGTTCTCCGTAATTCCGACCATTACAAGGATTTACTGGTGTTGCTGCGCGTAACGGCAGGTGTCTCATAGGCTAACATGTCTTAGACCCTGCGCATCGTTCTCTCACCAAAACATATGCACCGATTATAATTTGTCTGTTGACTTCGCGTTAATTGACACGGACTTACACGATGATGTCAGCTCTGTTTTCTAGCAAGACCTGTTCTACACGCCCTTGATAACTGCGCCCTTAAGGCATAGACCCGTTATGCCAGTCTAGAATCAATAATTATACGTCACGCAATGACTATGCACTTTTTGTGTGGGTCGGTGGCAACCTAAAGAATATCGCGCGACGAAAGAATGTGGCTGTATTATTTGCTATTTTATAACGTCTACAGCCGCCAAGCCGCATGGTACTCTGTTATACTCAAGTATTGAGTAACATGTTCGTTATTAGGTGAGACTGCTATTTCGCTATGTATTTCTTGAGATGGCATTTTATGTAACTAAAAAGATCTTTAAATATTAACGGCTGCGGCCGCAAAATTTGAACGATGAATGCGTATGCTGTGACATTCGTCACTTCACAGTCGAGACCGCCCCTGAACATATCCAGTTAGCACGTGACGCGGCGGGCGTGCGGGCGCGCTCCTCGCACGCGCAGTTATTGATAGTTTCTATGCGATTTGTCAGCCGCACCGCGCCGCATTCCCCTTATCCATCAGCGGTCAGGCACCCGTCGCCATAGTCCCGCCTGAAGCCTAGCACTATACTCCTTTTATCATCCGGCCCGATTTCCTCTTTTTTTTCTCCTTTTTACTCTTCGATCCTTGCTCCTCCTTCTGCTTCCTCTTTCTTAAGTCATCGCCCTCCTCGTTTCTTCTCTCTCGCCATCGTCCGTCAGCGTCACCAGTGCTATCACTGAGTACCGTTATTGGCGTATCTCTGACCACTAGCCTGCCTCCCGCCCCTCCTGAACTACCATTCAGTGCGCCAGTGGTGACTCCGCACCGTATTCTCTCCCTCTCTCTGCTCTATCTTTCTCTCACTTTCTTCCATGTTCTTATTCTCTACCTCCACGTGCGTATTCTTCCATATCTTTCCTCTCCCATCTTCCTCTCGTTCTCTCCTTTCTCATTTTTTCTCTCCTCTGCCCCCTTTCTCTCGCTCTCTCTTCTGTCTCGCGATCTCCTCTCTCTCTCTCTCTCTCTCTTCTTCTTCCTCATCCCTGCCTCGATCTGTTCTGCTCCCTCTTCTTCATTCTCCGCTTCGTTCGATTCTGCCATAAATCGCGCGCGTGCGTGAACCCCTCAGAACCCGCGTCTGTTCTTTATCAAGTATTCATTGGGGCTTGTCGGACACTCCATCTCCCTCTCTCATCGCTGCTTGCTGGTCGCGACAGCTCATCCTCCCTCTCCTCCTCGCTAGCTTGTTGGTTCGGACATCATTTCCCTTCCTCCTCTCGCTGCTTGCTTGTCGGACACTCTCCTCCCTCTCCTCTCCGCCTGCTTTGTTGTCGGACACTCATCCTTCCTCTCCTCTCGCTGCTGTGGCTCGGACACTCTCCTCCCTCTCCTCTCGTGCTTGCTGGTCGGACACTCATCCTCCTTCTTCTCTCTTCGCTGCTTGGCGTGGTCGGCACTCACTCCTCCCTCTCCATCTCGCTGCGTTGCGCTCGGTCGGCACACTCGCATCCTCTCTCCTCGTCGCCTGCTTGCTACTGTATGCGGAGCACTCACCCTCCCTCTCCTCTCGCTGGCTTCTTGGTCAAAGGACACTATCCTCCCTCTCCTCTCGCTGTTGCTTGCTGGTCGGACACTCAGTCCTCCCTCTCCCTCTCGCTGCTGACTGGTCGGACACTGATCCTCCCTCTCCTCTCGCCTGCTTGTTACTCGCCTGCCTTACCTCATAGGCTGTCGTCACGTCATTTCCGCACACTGCTATTATTCTGGAATATTATTTTTTCGTCGCTTAAACAGGCAGTTCCGCGCTGTGTGTTTGTTTTGCAGCTCGGTGCGTCGAGCTTTGTGGCATATCTGACGACAGGGTACCAGGCGCCGGTCTGGCTCGCGGGCTGCTCCGTGCGAGGCGTTGACGGTAGCTGTTTCCTAGTCTCACTAGACTTATGTAATTAGCCGGTCAAATAGCGTTGCCTGCCAGACTAAGTGCCTCTCCCAGTGCACTTCTCTTCTCTCTCTCTCTCCTCTCTCTCCTCTTCTTCGTCTCTCTCTCTCTCTCTCTCTCTCTCTCTCTCTCTTCTCGTTTCTCTGCTCTCTCTGCTTCTCTCTCTCTCTCTCTCTCTCTCTCTCGCTCTTCCTCTCTCTCTCTCTCCTCTCTCTCTCTCTCTCTCTCTCTCTTCTCTCTCTCTCTCTCGTCTGTCTCTCTCTCCTCTCTCTCTCTCTCCTCTCTCTCTCGCTCTCTCTCTTTTCTCTTTCTCTCTTCTCTCTCTCTCTCTTCTCTCACTCTCGCGCTCTCCTCTCTCTCTCTTTCCTCTCTCTCTGTGTGTGTGTGTGTGTGTGTGTGTGTGTGTGTGTGTGTGTGTGTGTGTGTGTGTGTGTGACGCACGCACGCATGCGCGTACGCAAGTGCGCACGTACTCGCAATTACCCACCCACCAACACGCGCGCGCACACACACACGCACATATGCGCAGACACACGCACGCACACGTACGCACTCACGCACACGCACGCACGCACACGCACGTACACACGCACACGTACGATTTATAGATAAACAACAGTTTAGCTACATTGTCGAGCACAGTCGCTCACGGTAACAGTCATTAGGAAGTTAGGTAAAGTTATATGTAACGCGCCTGCCAAAACACAGCAGATTTATATAGGAACGATGGCCACGTTTGCCTATACTGGTGATGCCATGCATGAGCCCATTTATCAACCACACTTTGGTATAAGTGTGCCGGGTATCTGCGTATACTGTGTTCCCCGTAAAGCCACATAATTTTGAAAACTGATCAGGCGTTGATTGGCTCAATTGACCACTGCAGAAAAATATCTCAGCAGGATACCGGAGATATACGGCAGAGGGTGCGCTGAGCGTGTCCGTGATATTGCCACATAGAATCATGCCCCCACCCCCCTAGCATTCAACGATGGCGAAATTTCGGTCAGAAAGTCAATTAGTGGGTAAATACAGAGATGTTGGTCGCTCGGGAACCGAAGCAAAGCGGTCGTACTTGCTTTTCGACTGCTTGTTATCCCGCATTTCTGTGATTAAACTATTTTTGTAAGAAATCGACCGTACGGGTGAGTGACGGCGAACGCGGCCATTGGACTAAAAATGGTCACCAAAGCGAAATGCGACAGATAGCGGGCGTAACTAAATGCGACACTAGTCTGCCGCTACGGGCCGGGCGTACATGCCTCCGAAATTATCAAGAGCTAATAATACCTTATTAGGTATATTTATATAATATTAATTAGGTATACCTTATATAGGTACCTTATATAATATTATAAGGTAATATTAGCTCTTGAAATTATCCATCTGTTTTTTTCCGGAGTTCTGCTTGCGAGCAGCTTGGGCTAGCGTAGGAGCAGCGGCAGGGCAGCCGCAGCTGTTTGTGTTGCGAGTGCGTGCGTGCGTGCGTGCGTGCGTGCGTGCGTGCGTGCGTGCGAAACAAGTGAATACTTATAAAAACACGCGGGTTCTGAGGGTTGTTACGACACGCGCGATTTATGCGAATCGAACGAAGTGGAGATGAAGAAGAGGGAGCAGAACAAATCGAGAAGGGATTGAGGAAGAAGAGAGAGAGAGAGAGAGAGAGAGAGAGAGAGAGAGAGAGAGAGAGAGAGAGAGAGAGAGAGAGAGAGAGAGAGAGAGAGAGAGAGAGAGATCGCGAGACAGAGAGAGAGAGAGAGAAGGGGGCAGAGTGAGAGAAAAAGAGAAAGGAGAGAACGAGAGGAAGATGGGGAGAGGAAGATATGGAAGAATACGCACGTGGAGGTAGAGAATAAGAAATGGGGAAGAAAGTGAGAGAAAGATAGAGGAAAGAGAGAGAGAGAATAGGTGGAGGAGTCACCACTGGAGCACCTGATGTAGTTCAGGAGGGGCGGAGGCAGGCTAGTTGTCAGAGATACGCCATATTAACGTACTCAGTGATAGCACTGGTGACGCTGACGACGATGGCGAGAGAGAAGAAACGAGGAGGGCGATGAATTAAGAAGAGGAACAGAAGGAGGAGCAGGATCAAGAGTAGAAGAAGGAGAACAAAAAAGAGGAAATCGGTAGATGATAAAGAGGATATAGTGCTTAGCTTGCAGGCGGTGACTATGGCGACGGTGCCGACCGCTGATGATAAGGGGAATGGGCGCGGTGGCGCTGACAATAGCATAGAAACATCAATAACTGCGCGTGGCGAGCGCGCCCCCACGTTCACATGCTAACTTGAATATGTTCCAGGGGGCGGTATCGACTGTGAAGTGCACGAAATGGTCACAGCATCCATTCATTTAAAATTTGCGCCGCAGCCGCTTAATATTAAAGATTTTTTTATTAAATAAAATGCAAAATCAAGAAATACATAGCGAAATACAGTCTCACCTAATAACGAACATGTTACTAATTACTTTAGTATAAAAAATACCATGCGCTTGCGCTGTTATAGTATATAAAATAGCAAATAATACAGCCACATTCTTTCGTTTCGCGATAATTCCCTTTAGGTTTGCAACCACCACACAAAAAGTGCATATCATTGAGTGACGTATAATTATTGATTCTAGACTGGCATAACGTCTCTATTGCTTAATTCAAGTTATCAACCGTGTAGGAACAGGGTCTTGCTAGAAACAAGTGACATCATCGTGTAACCGTGTCAATTAACGCGAAGTCAACAGACAAATTACAATCGTTGCATATTTTGGTGAGAGTAACGATGCGCAAGGGTTCTAAGACATGTTAGCCTTAGTGTAGACACCTGCCGTTACGCCAGCAACACCAGTAAATATTGTAATGGTCGGAAATTACGAGAACAGTCAGACAGACTCAAACTCAAATTCAAACTTCTCTCAAACTTCAAAATCATATCTTTAGAGCGGGACAGGACACGGATAGACGCCATCTGCTGGCGACACAGGGAACCAATGTGCTACTGATTGTTAGTGACTGGGCAAGGAAACTTTCCAAATCATGGTATAGTGAACGAGCAAGAAAACAATAAATGCGATATTCATTGTTAGCGACGGGAATAGACTAGCGGGAAACATGAGAAACGAACACGAGATGATATTCTTGTTTTTTGGTAAACAACGCCACTAAACGAGATGATGTTATAGCTATGCGTGGTGGGTGACATCAGGGCCTCGCGGTGGGTGTACTGGTGTATGACGTGTGTCAACCTACTGAAATATTCATCGTCTGGAGCGCGTAGAAGAGATGACGCGATCATTATTCTTGTTTTGCCATCACACGTTTGCATTGCCGTTACTAAACACAAATTCCACACGTGCGCGCGCCCACATACGCGCGTAACCACGCACGCAGACGGAAGCACGGACAGACAGCTCACCCGTCCGTTACCTCCTGCATGCTCTCAGATCAATAGAGCTTCACGCCGCAACGGTCCGGCCGTTCGTCCTAAACAGGCATCGTATTGATTTTACTAACGGCTGAGTCATGTACAGTCTGTTGCTGCTGCTGCTGCTGCTACATCCATGCTACTGCTACTACTACTGCTACTACTGCTGCTGCTGCTACTACTGCTGCTGCTGCTGCCGTTACGGCTGCTGCTACTACTGCTGAGAGGGTCTATGTCCCCCGGGGTACTGCCGAAACGTACCCTGGTACTATCTAATATGCCGAACCGTACCTCGTCTACTCCACTAACGAGTCTAGGGAGTCGCCTACGCCTATACCCTAACCCGAACCCTAACCCTAATCCTAACCCTAACCCTAACCCTAATCCTAACCCGAACCCTAACCCTAATCCTAACCCTAACCCTAACCCTAATCCTAACCCTAACCATATCAAATAGTGACCAGGGTACGTTCCGGTATACCGGACCGTACCCAGGGTACGTTCCGGCAGTACCCTGGGGGACATAGACCCTATGAGCAATAGGCGTAGTAGTAGTAGTAGTAGTAGTAGTAGTAGTAGTAGTAGTAGTAGTA
>NW_014579731.1:13036-16429 GCF_000485595.1 Priapulus caudatus
CGCGTCTAGATCGTCGATACACATATACCGGTGTGATAAGTGCGTTGGTGCATGCGTGCCTGTGTGAGTGCGCGCGTGCGTGCGTGCGTGTGCGCGCATGCGGGCGTGCGTGCGGACGTGTGCGCGTGTGCGCACGCCTCACAAACATTTGTTAATGATGAATGGCGGTCTCTCCCCGGGGACTGGTCCGCGGCGCTGCAAGCAGCGACCGTCGATAAGCAATCAGCTTACAGCGAGCGCGAATGCGCGAGGGATCCCAGCCAACGATTCGATAAAGATCACAGCACCAGAGTTATAGAAACTCAGAAAATGAGGTGCGACGGTGAAGATGGAGACGAAATGAAGATGAAGGGGACTGGAATGAATGAGGAGAGATGGAAGGAATTGCGAAAGATCGAGGGAACGGGATGAGATGGAATGTACTGAGAGCGGTACAAGGGATGAGGAAAGGTGAAACCGGTTGGGAGTAATAGCACGCACGATGAGAAGCGAAAGGGCAGTGGTGAGACGGAAAGACGCATGAGAGATGAAAGGAACGTGGAGAAATGGACGGGACGGAGAGATGTAGACGAAAAGAGGTGGAAGGCAGGCGGCGAGGAGTAGACATGCATGGGAGAGGTGATTTGGGAAGATGGGTGATAGAATGGACGGGGAGAGAAGGAGCGATGAGGAGTTGTGTAAATGATGCGGAGGGGAATTAAGAAGGGACGAGTAAAATCGGCGAGATATGTCAATATATTAATATATCAATATGTCAATATATTAATATGAAAGTGTCAATGACACTGTAGCTCACATTGGGTGTGATGGAAGAGAGAGGGGGGATATATAAAGCAAGAGTATATGGGAGAACTCCATTTATATAGCATATCTCCCATTATATACTCTTGATAATGATATATGCATAAGTTTTGATATGCCTAAATGATCGCTATTTTGGTTTTAGAATATTGCGCAAATAAAAACAATAAAATATTCCAGTCAAATTACTGTAACGAAGAATCTAAAACACAATATTACACGTATATATAGGTATGATTGTAGTGTTGTTAACCAGTTAGACGAAATAAACGTAATAGGACGTTATCATCTCTCCCATAGGAGTAACAACTGTTTTGGGGCTAGCCTTACACATTCATGTACCAAAAATTCACAAAATCGAATGACTCGATCTAGATGGCCACTTTTTATTTTTGCCAAAAGGTGGGCGTGGCTCGAAAGTAGGTCGACTGGCGTGCTCCAAAATAGGACGTTCAAATCTCTCCCATAAGAGTAACAACTGTTTTGGGGCTAGCCTTACACATTCATATACCAAAATTTAACGAAATCGAATGAATCTAGATGGCCATTTCCATTTTTGCCAAAAGGTGGGCATGGCTCGAAAGTAGGTCGACTGGCGTGCTCTAAAATAGGACGTTCAAATCTCTCCCATAGGATCCGTCCGTCCGTTCGTCTGTGCATCCGTTTGTCCGTGTCTGTCTGTTTGTCCCCCCCCCCCATTTATCTCTCTCTCACCTCTCTTACTTTCTCATCTTTCCTGGTCCATTTTCAATTTCTCTTGTTCATCTTGGCAGCGAATACTGCGCGCATGCGTGCCAACTATAAACCTTACCATGACATTAAAGTCATCAGGATTTTACTGAAATTGCTAGACTAGGAATCCGTCGCCGTGCTCGCTTCCACCGATCGACGTCTAACGGTAGAGATTGCCTCGCATCATTGTACAATGTAACAAATCCAGCCACACACACAGTGCACACGAGCACACGTGCCCGGGGTAACACAGTAGACGCCCCCCAATGACAAACGCCCCCCCCTCTATATTGTGCATGGACAATCAAGTTCAAATCCTTACGCGCATGCGTATCGCGCCCTGCGCCCTGCTAGACACACCCATGCGCAGGGGAGAATTTTGGCTATAGACTATAGAGGGATGTCTATCACGCTACACCGACCAGACCAACGTCTACAACGTAATATATAATCTCACGCCCGCTAACTTAAGAAAGGAATTAGGAAGCCTGCTGCGTCATCTGTCACGTGATGAAGCTGTGAGAGCAGCGGGTCATCGGCGTCACACGTGATCATGCAAACAAAGTCCAAATACCGTAAATTAATTTCTTATTATTATTATTTAATAATATTATTTATTAATATTTATTTAACTAATTCAACAAATTGAACTTAATAGAAAACTAAAAAAATTAAACTAAAAATTAAAAATATTGAACAATAATAAATTAATTAAATGAGTGTTGATTGGGGGGATATTCTTTGGTAACCTAACTTCACTCGGTAACCGTTTCAGCAGTATCTCAATCGCTCTCATTCACACACCCGCATGCACAGACCATGACAAAACGTGCGAAAGTACACCTCAGCATTTGATTGATTAGAAAGGAGAGAGAGAGCAAGAGAGAAAGAGAGAGAGAGAGAGAGAGAGAGAGAGAGAGAGAGAGAGAGAAGAGAGAGAGAGAGAGAAGCGAGAGAGAAAGAGAGAACAGAGAGTAGAGAGAGAAAGAGAGAGAGAAAGAGAAGAAGAGAGAGAGAGACGAGAGAGAGAGAGAGAGAATGAAAAGAGAGAAGACGAGCAAAGAGAGAACGAGAGAGAGAAAAGATGAGAGAGAGAGAAAGAAGAAGAGAGGAATAGAGAGAAGAGCAGAGAGAATGAGAGAAATGAAACGAAGAGAGAAAGAGAGAGAGAGAGAGAAGAGAAGAAAGAAGATGAGAGAGAGAAAGAAGATGGAACGAGAGGCGTAGAAGAGAATAAGAGAGAGAGAACGAGCGAGAGAGAGAGAGATAAATAGAGAGAGAGAGAAGAGAGAGAGAGAGAACGAAAGAGAAAGAGAGAGACGAGAGAGAGAGTAGAGAGGAAAGAGAAGAAAGAGAGAAAGAGAGAGAGAGAAGAGAGAGAAAGAGAAAAGATAGAGAGAATAAAAAGATAAAGAGAGGGCGAGAGAGAGAAGAGGGAGAGAGAGAGAGAGAGAGAAAAGAGAGAGAGAGAGAGAGAGAGAGAGAGAGAGATGAGAGAGAGAGATAGAGAGATAGAGAGAAAGAGAGAAGAGAGCAGAGAGAGAGAAAGAGAGAGAGAGAGAGAAAAGAGAGAGAGCAGAGCGAGAGAAAGAGAGAGAGAGAGAGAGAGAGAGAGAGAGAGAGGCAGGAGAGAGAGAGCGAGAAGACAGAGAGGAGAAGAGACGAGACGAGAGAGAGAGAGAGAAAGAAAGAAGAGAGAGAGAAAGAGAGAGAGAGGAGAGCAGAGGAGAGAGAGGAGAAAAGAAAAACGAAAGAGACAGAGAAGAGAGAGAGAGAGAAGAGAGAGAGAAGAGAGAAAAGAGAGAGAGAGAGAGAGAGACGAGCAGGAGAGGGGGGTGGTGAGTGCTGCGCGCAGTGGCG
>NW_014579731.1:16439-18234 GCF_000485595.1 Priapulus caudatus
GAGAGAGAGAGAGAGAGAGAGAGAGAGAGAGAGAGAGAGAGAGAAATCCGTGCGGAATTTCGTTTGCCTTTTAACATTATCGACTCAAAGCCTCCTCTCGGAGATACGTTACGAACGCAACCGCCCCGCACACAAAATGGCGGCCGAGCGCGAGCGGTTGCCATATTGAATCCGTCTGCGGAAATGAAAATTTGCTATTGTTTCCAACGCTGCTGGTCGCTGGACGCGTGCCCGGCGACGGACGCACGCAGCACAGAGAGGAGCTGGTAAAGAGAAAGGAGGGGCTTGGTGAAGACTAACCTAGAAGTAGCAGTTTAATATCCTTCGCGGCCGCTATACCGTCCTCCTTCAGGTTTTTCTCGATGGCTTTACTCCGCTCGAGCGCCGACCGTTCCTCTTGGCTCATTGCGCAACCCATGGCGACGGTGTCAAACGGTGATCACAGCAACACAGCGAGAATAGAGTCACGAGAACGAGTAGCGGGGGAACCACCGACACGGAGGGTGCGGTCACGATCGCATGAGAATGTCTATGGAGCGCAGTTCTCTCCTCACTCGGCTGCCATTGTGCTTCGCGGAGAGAGAGAGCCGACGCCTTGATCGTCACCAGTGCGTGCGCGTGTGTGAGTGAGTGGCGTGTGCGTGTGTAGCCAGCCAGCCCTCACCGATATCAGTCAGCAGTAGACAGCGACAATAGTAGCGAGGCTTTAGCCGAGTCGCTGTCGTCTGCGCCGATGCTCCGTCGGCGAAAAAATCAATTAATCAGGCGACCAATTACGGAGCAGCTCGCGCGCCGTGACGCGTGCCTCGCCCATGTTGCCTAGTGACGTAATCGATCTACAGCATCAGTACCACATAGTAGCCTTTGTCTACTGCGTGGCACCATCTATCGGCTCGTTAGATCATACCGGATAGCAAATTTGTTTTAAAATCTCAGTCTAGCTCACTGCATCCCAGCAAATACTTTTCGTCCTATATCCCCCATGCTTCCCTATCGCCCCACATATGCCTTCTACTTACTCACGCAATTTCTCTAGTTCTGACAGAAGCATCGTCAACACATTGTCCCTTCACTACTACTCAACTCATCTGCCTCCTCCTCCTCCTCCTCCTCCTCCTCCTCCCCCTCCTCCTCTTTATTCTCCTCTCCCCTCTTCCCCTCCGCCTCCTCCTCCTCTTCAGCCCTTTCCTCCTCCTCCCCTTCTCCTCCTCCCCCCTCCTCCTCCTCCTCCTCTTCTTCCTCCTGTCTTCATCTTCTTCCTCCTCGTCCTCCTCCTCTTCCACTTTATCCTCTTTCCCCTCCTCCTCCCCCTCCTCCTCCTCCTCCTCTTCCTGCTCCTTCACCACCTCCTTCTCCTACTCCTCCTCTTCATCCTCATCCCCTTCTTCCCCTCCGCCTCCTCCACTTCAACCTTTTTCTCCTCCTCCACTCCTCCTCCTCCAGGGGGGGGGGGAGCGGCACGTACATGACCTGCGCTTCCTATAGTCTATACTCCCTATATACTAGCGATACAATATTGATGCATTTACACGAGGCTGTAGCCGCGGGTGCTTGCCTCGGCTTGAAAGAACCACAGCTGAGCCAGGCGTATATGTTTCTTCCTATTAAATATGTATGTATGTGCGTCTGTTGTATGCGTCGTTGGTGCGTGCGTGCGTGTGTGTGCGTGCGTGCGTGCGTGCGCACGCGTCTAGATCGTCGATACACATATACCGGTGTGATAAGTGCGTTGGTGCATGCGTGCCTGTGTGAGTGCGCGCGTGCGTGCGTGCGTGTGCGCGCATGCGGGCGTGCG
>NW_014579731.1:18578-23492 GCF_000485595.1 Priapulus caudatus
ACACAAACCAACAAACACACAAACCAACAAACACACGCCGGTGAAAACATAACCTCCTGCCAACCCCTTAGCGGAGGTAATGACACATATAGTGGACATGCATGCGCACACATAAACCTCTACAAGATATTACGCCAAAACATAAGGCGAGTTGCAACAATATACCTATTTTCATATCAGTCTACTCGGTAATCTGTTTGACTACATTTTAAATGAATAATTTAATAATAATACTGACTTTCTGGGAGATAAATCATGAGCCGGCGCACGCAGAGATTGAACAGAGAAACATGAAAAATATACACAATCAAGAGCGTATAAAGAAGGAGTAATATAAGTAATATATATAATATAAGTAATAATATAAGTAATATATATAATATAAGTAATATAAGTAATAATATAAGTAATATATATAATATAAGTAATAATATAAGCTCCTTCTTTATACGCTCTTGACACAATATAGCTAATAACTAAACCCCATTTACACTCTACGTTTATCACTGCACCTTCCACCCCCATCATTATCACATATCAAAATTCTTTGCCCTCTTCCTGATATTCCTTTTGCTTCCTTTTCCACATTCTCTACCTTCACCACCTCCTCCTACTACTACTACTCCTCTTCTACCTCCTCCATGTACTATCACGCCGCCTTCAATCAAACTTCTCAAACTAGTTTTGTCATTGTGGTCGGCACGTTATATATCTAATTTCGGGGAACTCGTGACAGATTATGGGCATGCGTGCTTATACCTTATTATGAGATGTCTTGCCGATACAACAGGAAGGAAACCCCAGGGCTCTCTGCTATTCATTATGTGAGTCACTAATTGGTCTAGACTTGGTACAGTCTGGTAATAGACTTGTTTTATATCAGTCTATTCGTAAACTAGTCCTCCTCACTTTAAATAATTATTTTGTCTGGTAGATAACAGGCCGATGCGCACACAGAATTTATAAAGAAATGGGAAATTAAATACAATATAGCCATAAACGTAATCTCTTTTAATCCCTGCGTCTATCCTTCCACATCTGACCATGTTCCTGTCCTATATAATATCCCCTTCCACTTCCACCATATCCACGTGTGCCTTCTCTCTCTCTTCTCTCTTTTCTCTATTCCCTCTTCTCTTCCCCCGCCTCTACCTCCTCCACCTCCTCCTCTTTCTCCGCTTCCTCCAACTCCTCCTTTTTCTCCATCTCCTCCCCCTCCTCCTACTCCTCCTGCTTTTCACTCCATTCGTTCTCCGTTCTGAAGCGACGTGCTTATTTCAAATCTCCGTTCGCAAGACATGCTATTGTGTTGAAATTACACATAGAAAAAGACAAGCAATACTCTTGTGTAAACTGATAATTAATTGTTAAAGATAATAAAAAAAAGATTACATGATTAAAAATTATTAAATGATTGAAGAGGTGGATTGGACGAGGGAGTGGGAAGCGGAGAGCTTGTGAGAAGCGGAAGCGGAGAGATGGTGGAAGTGGATGGAAAACGAAAAAGGTGGAAGAAGTGGAGAAGGTCTAGGTGAATGGAAAGAGCTAGAATGACGAGGGAAATGGCGGCGGTGGGGATTTAATCACGATTTCACTTCGATAATTATAACACACACAGTCTCCCCAATTTTCTCTGTAATGTAGGCTATTTGTTGTGTTGTACCATGCCTAGTATTACATATTATGTCGAAGAAATATTATTTCTCCGATATTGTATAGTGTATCCGGCTGCTATCGACGCCGCATATCTTATATATATATATATATCTTATATATATATATATTGCCATCGCTTCAGTTTCGAGAGAGGATGTTACACATGCGTTTACTACGTGCAAATATACAGGTTCGAACATTCCACTCGAAAATAACTTTCGGCGTTGATTCGTGTCGGCAGATGGCGCTACAAGATCGTAACATGTCTAGTAACAGGCGGTTGGGCACTACGACAACCACCTTAAAGTGGTGTAAACATAATTAAGTTACTTGTTTACACAAGTTAGTGTGTAAACACAAGTACCTTACTGCGCCGGTGTAGCTAACCTGTATAATACAGTCGTTATGTTCCGCACGGCTACACTAACGCCTGTAAGCGAGCGCCGCGCCAGCGGTTCGCAAGCCTCGTTATCGATCGACCGAAAACGGTGTTTGACTTATGGCGGGGAATCGGATTAGCGGCGAGCAATCGAGCGTACAGAAGTAAATACGGCAAAACTTCGCCCCAGGCGAATACCTGATGAATGGAAACAATCTAGTTAATGGCTTTGGCAGAAGCGTGCACTAATTGCAGTTATATATTCAACTTGAATAACTTGAGAAATGACGTCAGGCAAAAGCCTGCTCGCTGATTGGACGACCTTATCACAGTTGCTGTGACCTGCTCACTCATTGGCCGGTCTGCTCGTTTCTTTTTCCCAGTCGACATATCCAGTCGAAGAATTTAGCGCCTTCTGATTGGTTCATCCTGCCTCCTGATTGGTTCAAAAACAGCGCGTGTTTGCTTATTTAGCATATGTCATGTAANTGACGAACCCCAGGCACGGTCTTATGTTGTCACCACACCAAATGGCACCCAGCTTAGGAGGAATAGAGTACATTTGAAAGACATCCCGCAGATGCCTTTCCTGGCAGAACCAAATAAAACAGAGAGTACAGAACGAAGGGGAGCAAGACAAGGTGCCAGATCACGCAGCGGGTAATGAAACAGAAGTACAGAAGAAACAGCGGAGTGATATGAGAAATAAAGCACTTGAAATATGGCTACCAAATCATAATCAGCGTTCAGAGTTTACCGGTGATGAGATACCACAACAGCGCGTATACATCCACTACCCCTGTGCGTGCGTCCATAGAGAGCATCATATAGCATACACTACAGACAGTCTTCACTCGAGCTCGACATAACAGTTTATCAAATAAATAAATCCAAATTTACATTAACATAACTTTTATTGCCGGTGCACTTAAAATGGAAGTGAGTGAGGTTGCAAGATTTGAAGAAGTAGAGGTAAATAGTACGATATAGCGCGTCGCTTGTACTTGTAGGTTATAAACTATCTATGCATACTCATGACATTGGCCGACATTACTCTCTGTGGCGTGTCACTGTATGTACATAATCTTTAGTCTCTACGCTCTTCCTGTCTTTATTTACTTGCTTGTTTACATATTTACATATTTGTTTCCAACCAATTAATTGAATATTAGTTAGTCTTTCTGAGTCACAAATAACGTTACATACAAAAATAAACGTTATCGTCATGTTCAGATTCTTATCTATATGCAACATTAACTCGACAATTCTAACATTATTTACATTGCTAATTACAGGAGTGTGATTGGTATGATAGAATGACGAAAATATTAGATGATCAACCGCATCCAACTGAAGTAATTGGTGTAGTGGTAGGCATCACCTTTGGATAGCATTATTAATTTTTCCTGTCTGTAACGTCGGGAAGAAATTCAATTTTGTCCTAATCTAAAAATAAACATGTATGTACAAAATAAAGCCTGCATCCCAGAATTAACATATATAAATTATTAGTTTACAAGACTTAACTAAGACAATTAACATGACCTTCAGGAATTGACAGAAGAAATGATGGCAGAGGTAGTGGAGACACTAATTAGAGATCCACTATTTCCTGGGTGCGACAAGCAACTATTGGCCAAAACAAGCTGCGAAAGTAATTTTATTCGTCAGGATTTTTATAATAGTTAATGAAATAACAATTATACTATCACAATTGCTGCCTTTTCATATCACTAATAATTTGTTTATATAGTTTTCAGGTTTACATTCCTCTTCCATTTACATGCAGGTCTGCTGAACGAAATGGCATGGATAAATGCTTGTCTCCAAGGCAGAAAATGCCTTGTCAGCAAATCCATGGAGAATGTGTGGGAATTATACCACAAGCATTTGATTGAAAACATCAGAGCAACTAAATTACCGAGCCAGCTTTTTGCAACATTTTCACGAAGAGCTATGCAAAGACTAGTTGCATCCAACCAAGAGGTTATTTTAAAAATTGTTATCGTACAATGTGGTATAGACATGCAATGTTTTCAAAGTCGGTCAGTTCTGTTTAGAAATGTCTTATTATCTAACATACAAATACTAGTTATTAAACTTGCAGGTGCGGCGGACCCCAACATCCTCCAGGCCACTAGCTATCACTGAGGAGGAAGGCGAGATTGTTGCCTACATAGCTGGTTTTGTTCTACACCGTTTGAAACAAAAAGCTTTTCGTTTGAGCGACAGCAAGGAAAAGACAATCAAACTTGATGTAATTAACAAGTTGATAAGAGACGAAGCTGTGGCAATAACCTCAAGGCTAATTTTAGCCAAGCAACGTGGTGGCCTTCTGTCTGCTGTGCCACAACTTACCCCTCTTTTCATGAAATGTGAAATCATGATAAGGAATAACACATCAGATGATTTTGTCCAACATGTAGATGTTCAATCGATGGTGGATCAGGCATGTTCTGATGAGGCTATGACAGCGATTTTTTTTTCAGTAGCATGTAAATCTATAGCCGACTATGATGCCCAGGAAGTTATATATGTGGAAATTGTAGCAACATACATTATAACACGGGTCAATGGGTTTTGTCGCCAAACCATGGAGCGATACAGAATGAGACAAAATGTCAAAAGGAGAAGTAATTCATTGCGCAAGTCTCTCGAAGTATCATCTGGAAGTGTGTCACATCCTTTTTAATCACTAGGTGTGGCTCGAGATCCCTTGCAACATTCTGAGTGGATGACCATTTTAGTGTCGTGTAATCTTTGGCATTTTCGCCTCAGAGATTGACACTGGAACATGAGCTCGCTTGCCACTCACATTACCCCGTGGCCTCAATTCCTGCCGCAGTTGTCCTTGAATGTGTAGGCTTCGTTCTTGGGTT
>NW_014579731.1:25525-26952 GCF_000485595.1 Priapulus caudatus
ACTCATGCACGCACGTGTACATGCGCACGCACGCACGCACGTGTACGTGCACATGCATGCACGCACGTGTACCTGG
This sequence comes from Priapulus caudatus, assembly GCF_000485595.1. Taxonomy (NCBI): domain Eukaryota; kingdom Metazoa; phylum Priapulida; class Priapulimorpha; order Priapulimorphida; family Priapulidae; genus Priapulus; species Priapulus caudatus. The sequence goes on from NW_014579731.1 coordinate 25,602, forward strand.
ACACACGCACGTACGCACGCACGTGTACGTGCACACGCACGCACGCACGCACGCACGCACGCACGCACGCACACACTCATGCACGCACGTGTACATGCGCACGCACGCACGCACGTGTACGTGCACATGCATGCACGCACGTGTACCTGGACACACGCACGTACGCACGCACGTGTACGTGCACACGCACGCACGCACGTGTACCTGCACACACACGCACGCACGCACGCACGCACTCACGCACGCACATCTGCACACACACGCACGTACGCACGCACGTGTACGTGCACACGCACACACGCACGCACGTGTACGTGAACACGCATGCACTCACGTGTACCTGCACACACACGCACGCACACACACACGGACGCACGCACGCACGCACGAACGTGTACCTGCACACGCGCGCACGCACGTGTACGTGCACATGCACGCACGGACGCATGCACGCACGCACACACGCACGCACGTTTACATACACACGCACGCACGCATAATAAATTGGTAATAATCGCTAACTCGAGTTAGCTTAACTCTAGTTAAGGTTCGTCGTGTAGACGAGGCTTATTTTTCCTTCATGTTGTATGCACTGTTTTGTACTGTACCACTCAGAAAACTATCATTTTTTAACTACTCGTCACTTTTGTAAAAGACTAGCTACTGAAGTTTTTTTCCTGTTATCTATTTTTTCTTCATATTGTCTTTCACTTCACTTGTACAGACTTTGCTGAAATTTTTTTCCTGGGTTTTTTTCTTCATGTGTCACTCTGTACTGTATCATTCAGAAAACTTTTGTTAACTACTCATCACTATTGTAAAAGACTACTGAAGTTTTTTCTGATATTTATTTTTTCTTTATATTGTCTTTACTATACTATTATCACATGTTAACTTATAACCTTAATTAATTACGTCATGTTATTTCAATGTTATTATTGTTATTTCTGTCAGATATTGTCAACGTTCCCACAACGTTGTATCACAACGTTGTGGCAACGTTCAGGGTGAGTCCACAAAATAACGTTGCCACAACGTTGTATCACAACGTTTTCACAACGTAAGTGAAACGTTGTGACAACGTTGCCACAACGTTATATTGTTAGCTGGGATGTGTGTGCGTGCGTTAGTGTGTGGGTGTATTTATATTGCTGTATATAATATATAATACATTTATTTATTTGTTTATATTAACTTAATTGTTAGAATGGTTCCGCCTACATTTTGACAAGTGTAGGCCTATACTATTGTTGTATGTGGTGATGCCAAATAATAAAATATTTTAGAACATACAATATTTTATAAGTATTTATTATGTTGTACCTGAACTTTGTAGGCACTCTATTCTAAA
>NW_014579731.1:31453-31688 GCF_000485595.1 Priapulus caudatus
AAGAAGGCGGTCATGATCACAAACGACCAAGCTCGAAGTATCGTGGTACAGGTTGGCAACACAACCGTGCCACCGGTAAGACACCGATTCATGAAATGTATACACAGGACCCACAGGATAGCGGTTCGGACAGTGATCCATCGCCAGACATGCAGTTCTTTCATGCCATTGATACGCAACATACAGCCGACACTGAAGCATTCGTGAATATTGATATTGTATGCCCCCAGAAATC
>NW_014579732.1:0-25607 GCF_000485595.1 Priapulus caudatus
GCTCAAAAACGCACAATCTAAAAAAATATATAGCGAACCTCAACCGAGTGTGCATGCGAACAGCGATAGCCGCCTGGTGATTTTCTACACTACAGCGATTTTTCACGGACCCACGGTGACAAAACACATCTCTGTAATTGCTCTTTACAAACCCTGGTCGCCTTTCTCGCCCTTCCCTCCATCTCGTCCCGTCAAGCCGTCTCTTCCATCCGTCCCGGCAGTGCCTGGAAGGCCATCTTTACCGTCCCGCCCTGGTGCTGGCCTCCCCTGCCAAATTGCGCTATATCGTCATTGATACCCTATTATCGTTCACGGGATTCGATTTTCCATAAAGTATGCCAATGGTCGTATGTTTATTGGCAATCAAAGGGCTGAGGCGTTTGCGCTGTGATACATTGATTCAAGGTTGAATAATCGCTTTAACGTTATGTCGGATGTTATGCCAAAAAGGGTGCAGCAGTTGAAGGAGAAGGCTGAAGTAAGTCAATTATGCGCTTTAAAACGGAATAAAGGTGTAATATAATAGAATGCAAGTAGAGTGGACGATATTTACAGGGCATATTTGATAGAGAGCTAGTACAGTTTGTTTTAAGGGAAGGTGAAATCATTCATGACATAAAATATATACATTCGCGATCTCTTTATTAATTTGTACCCTACATGTCGGTGTAAAATATATGCACGCATAGAATTAGAATGGTCCTACTCACCACACACTGGAGAGGCTGGGTCGGAATATCTGGAACAGCATTTGCACCTAAATACGCACACAGCAACATTAAATTAAAACATACAAGTATGGTCTGCATCATTTTACGCTGGAAACACGAGAAGCGCATTAGAAGGAAACTCGACATCTGTGAGTTTATGTATAACGATGATGGAGTTATACCAATGTGGATTTTGGATACAGGAAATAGGATGTTATAAATTCTACACACGATGGATAGGTACAGGATGTTTATTTAGGTTTATAACGTTTTAAATCCGGTTACTAAATTTCCGAACTAGACAGCTGCGAAGGTAAACACTGTGAAACTGTCAACACATAACAGTGTAAAATTGGTTATTTCACACTGTGACGCGTGTATGTCATATTGCAGTGGCCCTAGGGGTAGCCACACTGGACTTTCACACGTGCTGTGGTTAGCACGTGTAATTTATTCTGTGTCGGGATAATTTTCGCCGCCTACCTTGAGGTAGGACGCGTGATGCAGTACAAAAAAACCCAGAGTGAAATGACGCAAGCTCCTTAGATAGTCTTTATAAACGGATCGTTTTATCTCATCGGTATACGGACATAAACATTCACTGCACGTATTCTCAAATATAGCGTATAGATATATAGTATATATTGATATATATACTCATGTCACGCTTACTGTTACTGTCTGTTAGGCTTACTATTACACAGCGTTTAACTAACTCTTTAGCTATTCTACGGGTAATATTGTAGCGCCCCGTGCGTCGCTCCTTCGTCTGTCTCTGCCTCGTGCGTGTGCGCCACTGCTGCGGCGCCGATGTCGTAGGGTGGCCAGTGTGTCTCCTTGGTCCGGGGTCATGCCTATAGCTCCCTTTGTTATAAGGTATACCTTCCTCGGCGTGTCGCTGCTCGGTGCCGGTGGCTACTCCCTCCGAGGGGTGTGGGTGGGGTGCGCTCCCTCGAGTGTGTTGCGTTCGGTTCGGTTCGTTCCGTGTCTTGGCCGTCCGAGACGTCTAGTGCGTGTTGTTAGTTAGAAAACGCACTCTAGGGAATGTCTAATGATCTATGCGATATTCAAGTTTACGAGCACCTAGGTTCTTCCTAAGCCAGTTTCATCATCATAATTCTATCTGCATTGCATGAAAAGTGTTCCTATGTTGATTTGGCATAGTGTGTAAATTTATTTTGATTAAACCGTTGTTGTTTTATGAGATAAAAAATAGAATGCCTTAGATGCATGGGGGGTATGGTAAGTGATATGCTAGCAGCAATACAATGATTGAGTCAATACATGGTGCTTGCGCTGAATTTATGCACTTGACAAGTGGTTTGGTTTACATTAGAGTCTTTTGCGCTGATTGTGAGAGCTTTGTGCGCATCAGTTGGAAGGGCGGTCCCGGAGTTGCCAGAGAAGATTATTTATTGATACATTCAAGTGGACCTCAGAATTACGCGCTGGACCGGGTGTCACTTGCCGAGTAAATACATGTGTGACTATATAAGGTATGTTTGTCATGTAGTACTACAAGGGGGTAGTTGATGTACTATGTCATGCTACGATACGGAGGGCATCTCCATTTAAAACACAAGTACCCATTCCTCATGAAAACTGCTGAAGTCAAGCACACCAGAATGAATAATAATAGTAAAATTTTAGCAATTTGAAAGCTGGTCTTACTTATATGATAGCCCATCGATTTTAATAAAAAACCTATGAGAATTCGTTGTCTAGTTGCATTACTGCCTATATAATGATAAGGGTTTGTTACTAGACATTTATAGAGATTGCATAAAGAAATCTATCATTGTTTAAGGTTTATCGACTATTGAAGTTGGCGTGTTTGTAACTAGTAGCTTATGATTGTCATAAGCTACCTAGCACTGTTGGTTACAGCCTCCGACTCAGCTGAATCCTATATGATTATTTTTGTGGACAGCGTTGAGACGTTAAGTGCTGGGTAATAGACTCGCAAATCATTGGCAATTGATCTTAGATGTACAAATGTGCAGCATTTCTCTACTGTATCCGATATTCACTGTTTGTATATGTGAACTATCAGATTTGAAAACTTCGATTCCTTTACGATTTACTGTTTACCTTAGACACACAGTACAGTAATCTATATTCGTTTTGATCGCATAGGTCACAGCCTCAAAAGGATATATTAATATTAATATATATAGGTATATCATTCCCCCCCCCTAGATAGATAGCATTAGATATGCATGCGCTAAAAGCTGTCTAACGCCGTTTTACGCAAGCGGTAATTTCTCGGATGATCATGCGTGAGACCGTATCCAGGAGGTTGTAGCTGTCGCCTCGTGGTGCGGGTCCTCCTGGCAGTCTGCGACGTACAGGCTGTAAGCGGTTTCACGTATACCAGTGAGCACAGCGCCATAGCAGATGCCCTTCCACTAGTCAACAATACACCAGTATATTATCGAATGTCTGACGTTCTGCGTTAAGATAGTTTAGCGCCGAATGAGAACATAACTGTGCGCGCAAACTTATTGTTAGGAACCCCGACTCAAATTTTCGAAATGCGTATTTCGAAATCACTCTCGGCCATCGCTTGCCTTGTCAAATAAAAACCCCCCGTACGTATCGAAGCCATGTATATGGATAGTCCCTCCAGCACCCGCTGTAGAGTTGGGCCTCAATGCGCGGCCGGTCGTGCCACACTCGCCTGCCCGTTGCAGGCGAGGAGTGTTTGCCAGCGACTGCACAGCTTGGCTCCTGGTCCTGGATGTTGACGCAATGTGGTGCCTATCCAACTGACGCTGCAGCCGGTGTCATCCTCAGCCTTGCTAATGCTGCTATTGCTAGGAATGTGTAATGTAAGCGAGACTTGTACGGATATTTAAGCTTATCGTCTGCGGGGTGGGCGGGCAGCAGTAAACCTCGTTAAGGGGCTATTTAAAAATGAGAAACCAAAGCCATCGGATATGGTGCATCACAATCCAACTTGCCACTAAGTGCAATTTCCATAAAGATATACTTGTGATTTCACATGCCTAGCCTATAATGACGTGATAACTGCTTGCATTTCGGTGTAAGTAACCAAGATGTGTTGAGTGGTGATATAGATATGATACTTGCATGAACCAATCCGCTATCTTTTCCATCGTTAGCATTATCCCACGCGCACTGGTGAATTTTCCTAGCCGCACACGCTGGGCATTCAGCTGGAGTGGCACTCACTCCCGCATTACCTTTCTCACCTGTGGCTCCCATGATACCCGGAAGGCCTGTAATGTAAGGCCTTCGTTACCGTTACTTCCAGTCTAAATAATTTCGAAATCATTGCTCAAAAACGCACAATCTGAAAAAATATATAACGAACCTCAACCGAGTGTGCATGCGAACAGCGATAGCCGCCTGGTGATTATCTACACTACAGGGAGTTTTCACGGACCCACGGTGACAAAACACATCTCTGTAATTGCTCTTTACAAACCCTGGTCGCCTTTCTCGCCCTTCACTCCATCTCGTCCTGGCAAGCCGTCTCTTCCATCCGTCCCGGCAGCGCCTGGAAGGCCATCTCTACCGTCCGTCCCGGCAGCGCCTGGAAGGCCATCTCTACCGTCCCGCCCTGGTGCTGGCCTCTCCTGCCAAATTGCGCTATATCGTCATTGATACCCTATTATCGTTCACGGGATTCGATTTTCCATAAAGTATGCCAATGGTCGTTTGTTTATTGGCAATTAAAGGGCTGAGGCGTTTGCGCTGTGATACATTCAATGTTGAATAATCGGATTATGTCGAATAATCGAATTATGTCGGATGTTATGCCAAAAAGGGTGCAGCAGTTGGAGGAGAAAGCTATAGTAAGTCAATTATGCGCTTTAAAACGAAATAAAGGTGTAATATAATAGAATACAAGTAGAGTGGACGATATTTACAGGGTATATTTGATAGAGCGCTAGTACAGTTTGTTTTAAGGGAAGGTGAAATCATTCATGACATAAAATATATACATTGGCGATCGCTTTATTAATCTGTACCCTACATCTCGGTGTAAAATATATACACGCATAGAATTAGAATGGTCCTACTCACCACACACTGTAGAGGCTGGGTCGGAACATCTGGAGCAGCATTTGCACCTAAATACGCACACAGCAACATTAAATTAAAACATACAAGTATGGTCTGCATCATTTTACGCTGGAAACACGAGAAGCGCATTAGAAGGAAACTCGACATCTGTGAGTTTATGTATAGCGATGATCTAGTTATACCCAGGGGCGGCGCCAGGGTATTTTGATAAGGGGGCGAGACGGCGCGCAAGCGCCGTTCGTCGCGCTTGCTCGACGCAGGGGGGGGGGGTGTCTGTTGGAATGTTGGAATTTTTTGAAAAATGTAGAAGGAATGGTGCGATTTGGTGCATACTTTTAAGCAAATTTCCCGATAAAAACTGTTAATGTTCAACTTATGTTAACTGACAGTTAACATAAGATGAACAATAACAGTTTGTAACAAGCATGAGACAGACAACTGCTGAAAAGGCCCGAAAAGGGAGAAGGGGGGTGTGACTTCTAGGGGGGTCTGGGGGCATCCCCCCCAATTTTTTTTTGAAAATTATAAGCTTTGAGATGCAATCTAGAGTCATTTCAGGGTACTCCAATAGCTCACAACTAGCAACACTTTTTAGTGGAAAAGTAAAAAATTACTTACTGTCAAATTTTGATGGGCACTTGGGAATTCCGTCTGTGTTGAGTGTGTCCAAAGTAAATGTATTTTGTAGACATACAAGCTCTTACGTAGGGAAGCTTTTATTTAGCTACACCCTGTATAAAATGTATATAGTTTTTCCAAACGTTAAAAACAATATGACACGGTTAAACCTGAGTGGTGCGACGAGGCTGTACTGCTGTTTACATGACTAGTAATTAGTAATACGACGTGATTTGCAGCTACAGTGACTTATGTGTGTTAAAACTTGAGACAATTATTATTATTTACTGTATAATTCAACATGCTATATTACATAAATCTTCTTAATATTATTTTGAAACAGTACATACTGATCGTTTGTTAACTATCAGTGATATACTTTATTGTTTACATCCAAACGTGAAATGCGCGGGGATGTGCGAATTACTCCACAACCTAGCGCACGTGAACAGTGAGCGTGCCGCACGACCCGTGCACGTAAATAAACCCTGGCCACACACTGGCCAAAAGTAAGCTCCACCCACTTCTTATCCATTTTTGGTATGCCAACGCTGCTACTGGATTCAGGAACCTGTGCTAACCACTGATCTCTATAATATAATATATATAATATATATATATATATATATATAATATATATATATATAATATATATATAATATATAATATAATATAATATAATTATATTATAGAGATCAGTGGTGCTAACCTGTACGTCTGAACATCCCACGCCCGTTTCTTGAATGCCAATGAAGTTTGGCCGTACAGGCCCGTACTCAGCTTTTATCATCATGTTAACAAGCATACATTAAGACAATGATACGAGTAGAAGCGCTCCGGATAGTTAACTTACCGAGTCACAGTGTGTTCACATGTACGCGATCGTCAGAGCCCACGGAGGTATTCTTACCCCCCCCCCCAAAAAAAAACTGATCTCAGAAATGGTCTCTGGAGTTCTAAAATGGCTGGAAATCTGCCGAACGGCGGAAATGTCTCATAAACATAAGTTATTAACGCCCTCAAGTGGGCCTACCTTTCCGCCGGGAAACAGCATCATCGACAAATGATGGTCCCAACTTGGGACTCCCAAGGAAATAACACATTGACATCGATTATCAAAATAAGCACAGGTTTTATATGGATTGAATTTCGACACTTAATTTTTCGACTTTTCGATAAGTGGTCCAGCTTGTAGGCTACACCACTCATTTTTTTGTGGTGGCATCATACGGAATAACATAACCTTGCAGCTTCGCGTCAGTGGGCTGGAGGGATTTAGGCTACTTGTGTAACGAACATGCGCGTGGTATTTCAGTCTATGGACACGTTCAAACTAGACGTTTCTGATTGGTCAAAAATATCCGCGATTACAGTGAGGGTTCATTAATATTCATAAAATTACCATATCAGACACAGCTTGGATACATATTAACCCCCCCCCATCATTTGCAAGAAAATGATAGGGGGCGACCCCCGGGCCTATAACCTCCCCTATCATTTGCAAGACGTTTCTTCTTCTTCTTTCCCTTTTCTTCCAAATGATAGGAGGGGGTGACCGCCCCCCCTGCCCCCCTCTGGCGCCGCCCCTGGTTATACCAATGTGGATTTTGAATACAGGAAATAGGATGTTATAAATTCTACACACGACGGATAGATACAGGATGTTTATTTAGGTTAATAACGTTTTAAATCCGGGTACTAAATTTCCGAACTAGACAGCTGCGAAGGTCAACACTGTGAAACTGTCAACACATACCAGTGTAAAACTGGTTATTTCACACTGTGACGCGTGTATGTCATATAAGCGAGAAAAGACACACTTGAGACTATAGAATACTAACTAGAGTATATAGCACATAATATTATACTAGTTAGTGTGTCTATATATTTCTATGCTTGAGGCAGACAAGAGCTATTGCATAGAGATGCTGGAGAATGTACCACACGTTTTCATTTTGCAAAAATGAATACGATGAGCACAATGCAGTATGCAATGCATGCGTACATACCACATGGAAACAAAAAATCACGAGTAATAAAAACACAGATAGCATAAATTCTACAACTACAATTGTATTTGAAGAACTTAAATTTCTTTTATAAAAACACGCCATACAATCTCTCATTCATAATCGTATCTACTGTTAGACAGTTGGCATCAAGTAACAGCTCCTGCAGCTATGGTACTCATTATAGCACACGTTAGACCGTCTGATGATAGGATGGTCCCACTATGATTGCATTTTACACATGATTACATCTCAGAGATGGGGGCCTTAATTTCTCAATTAACATATGTCATATACTTATACCATTTCCAATGTTTAATTTGCCAACTCCATTGAAACTTAACACTAACAAATTAAAACTTGATATTAACCCCCAATGAATCCTAAGGTTTTTGAAACTGCCATGGTTTTTTAAAGTTTAAGGCTACTTGGGAAAATAATCAAAGTATAGATGATCACAGCATGAAACTGTGAATGGTCAACTGATTACTGTTTCTTTTGAGTACACATTCGTTATAATTTTACTTCCGAATATTTAGAAAACTTAAAAAAAATTCTTTTCACATCTTCATCCACCATATATTAATCCTCATCATCCTTTACTTGTCTTTCTTCTTTTTCTTCTTTTTCTTCTCAGAGGTGGCAATGCTGTCATCTATAACAGCAGAATATATATAGTCTCACCTCACAGCGGATATATCACTGATTACACTAACTTGAAAAACAGTAAGATTTTATGCAGTTATAGCATAGAAAATTGGATATGAATACATCATAAGATTCGTAACACAACGAAAATAACATCTAGTTGCGGGCTGGAGCAAAAAATCTGAATTTCATGCCCTGATCGTCAGGCGACAACAACAGAAATTCTGTTGTTGTCGTCTGACGAAGAGACATATGTTCTCGAAAGCTTGCGTAAAGTTGACAAATAAAATTTGGACACCTATTTCTATTTTTAAATTTATCTTATCTCTTTCGATGTGACGTGCGCGTTGGTGTTTTTACTTATATCTATATCATACTATATATATATATATATAGTATATATATATATTATATATATTTATATATATATACAAGCAAATTACGAGCATAACTTCCAATAGGTGAGGACAAGCAACCACTGAGACGACCTGCCTTCACGTGCCCAGTTGGACTTCACGCTCGTTGACCTCTTCCCCTTCTTACTTCCGCTCACCAGCAGTCTTTGTCGTGTTCAGTACCCGTACAAAATCCAAAAAGCATCCCTTATTACTCTGCCAATTGCTATATGAAAAAAGAACACTGCTGCTGTAACCCTCATTTCAATTAGTCGGCTAGGCCATACGTACCAGAAATCCCATACAAACTAAAATGAAAGTCGTCCCAATGACACCTGCTTGCAGCCTCACCACAAAAAAAACGGACACAAGATGAGGCAAGTAAAGAGTAATGTCAGCTGTTAATGGAGCAACCTAATCCGCATGGACATTATAGTAACGAGTTGCCATCTCGTATATCGCCCAATACATAATTTATAAACCAAAATTAATCACAATTTGGTGTGACCGTAGATGCGCTTGTATTAGCCGCTTTGTACGCGAATGTCATCTGAGCGTTCTTGCACAATATAATAGGTTATCGCTTGCCGTTCCGACAATTTGTCGCTAAAAACTTTACTCTTAATATAGACGTTTTTTTTGTATCTGTCCAGGGTGGAGCAGAAATATACCAATTTTGCGATGTAAAGGATATTGTCAATGGAAAATCTTGTTAAACGAACCACGACGAGTTGTTACACCACAGACTGTTGTCTCTATATAATTATCGGTATAATTGCCAAAACCCTAACCTAATTTGCAGTAATAAATTTTTTTTTAAATAATTCAATAACCTCCTAGCCCTTATCTCATCACATACCAAAAATGCTCCGCATAATGCCGTTGCAACCTGAACTGACTATATGGCAATGGCCCATCTTTGCGCCCAAAAAATTCCGCCCGTCCGGCTCGAAACATACCGCCTCGACTGCGCCTGCTTCAAAAATAGGACGTTTAATAATGGGCGAGCATAGCGATAACAAAACTATACCCAATTTCAAACATGTTAGGCGTCAAACGTTCCTGAGCAGTTATCGTTGAACCATAGGCAGCTTTCAGATTTGAAAAATGTACAGCTGAGGATTACTAATGCACTCCCTTACAATACACCATTAGGGACTTTTCACACTCCATAATCACACCCTTAAGAGGCTATGATGTGAGAGCTCCATTAAAAAATCACACCTTAAGCCAGGGCATTGATAGTATGCTTGCACTAAAAATCACACCCTTATAAGGTTCTCTTCATTCTGTTTAAAATACGCCACAAAGCGTGCTATGAAAAAGCTCATCTCATTGGCTACTGAAACTATATGTTGGCTATAATAGGATACTCAGTCAGGGCTTCGCGGATCCACTTGCAACATTGACAACTCTATGCGACAGGGAAAGACTAGTTCTCCTCAACCGGCCTACGCCGTTGACGCGTGCCGGCTCTTAGCTTACCATAGTCGATCCCTGACTCGCGTCTACTATATATACGCATCTGCGTCCTAGCTACGACGCATCCCACCACACCATCATCATACCTCGTCCACGCCGCCTTACCGGCGTCAAATACCAACGCCCACCACTCACTGCCTGCCAACGATCTGACAATTACTCAAACAGTGAGACTAAGCCCGTTCTATATTTAACAATCGAAACTATATACAATGCTTATTAATAATGAAGTAACTGGTTTGTAGTGCTGCTGACTGTAAAAATGAAACATTTTGTACATTATCTAACCCCCAAAATTCTCTCAACGGATTCAAACGTCTTTCACAAAATCGGAACCCCTGACTGTGAAAATCCCGCCGGTCATCTATGCCGCGTGGAAGATTCTCATCCCTGTAAAATGGAGCGCTATTTCAACATAATACACAGACTTCTGGTGCGCGATTTCAACCACTTTTATGAGGCGCGATGATGCACGCACCATGGCACAATTTCGGGTGCGCGGTGGAGCGCGAGCGCGATCGCGCCCCTTAAAAATGAAAGCCTGCCATAGCGAAATGTTGACGGACGTACGACGGACGACGACCCATGGCAATAGCTCAGCTTGACAATGTCAAGGTGAGCTAAAAAAACTACTGTTACCAGCCCTCTGGGTCGGTGCAAAAAAATCTTAATTTCATGCCCTGATATATATATATATATATATATATAAATGACAACCAAAATACAGCATTAACTTGCAATAGGTGAGGACAAGCACCACTAAGACGTACCTGATTCAGATTTGACTTCACCTGTTGATTTTCGCTTCTTAGCTTTAGCAGGAGTCTTGTCTGTGTCAGCACCTACAAAATCAAAAATACTACTACTCTGCCATGCTATATGTATAAACACTGCTTGTGTAACCCTATTTCATAGTGGTAGTGCCATACTGTACAGAACCCATACAAATAAAAAAAACTACTGTTACTAGCCCTCTGGGTCGATGCAAAAAAATCTGAATTTCATGCCCTGATATATATATATATATAAATGACAACCTCAATACAGCATTAACTTGCAATAGGTGAGGACAAGAACCACTAAGACGTACCTGGTCCAGATTTGACTTCACCTGTTGATTTTCGCTTCTTAGCTTTAGCAGGAGTCTTGCCTGTGCCAGCACCTACAAAATCAAAACATATACTATTACTCTGCCATGCTATATGTATAAAAACTGCTTGTGTAACCCTATTTCATAGTGGAAGTACCATCATGTACGCAACCCATAAGAATAAATTGCAATCATTTTATATTTTCCATGTAGTTTTTCTCTTTCTTTAATTAATAAATGTAATAGATTGAATGATTCCAACGACTATTTCATTTCTCAGTCGCTAAGCTGATTTGTGAGTCAAGTAAGTAATGCCTACCTGGTTCTTCCTTAACCTCCAGTTCATCAGACTTTTGCCTTTTAGCCTTGACGGGGGTCTTATCTGTGTCACTTTCTTCAAGCTTCCGTTTTTTTGCAGCAGCAGGAATAGTTGAATCCATCCCAGAATTGTAGGTCTTGATTTCACTAACAAACAAAAAACACACCAACAGTAACACTTTCATTCCGATTTATACTAAATTGGGTGTACTAATATTTTATTACAACTGTTAGTACCTATTCCTCATACTGATTATCAGTAAACATTTAAAAACAAAAATAATTTTTACCAGTAAAGATATTTTCCATACATATATCTATTTATATGTATGTATATATATATATATATATATATATATATATATATATATATATAAGCAGTCATTAAATGATCTTAGACAGATCCTCGTATAGCCAACAATGTATGTCGGTACAGAATCACATACCTTTTGTTTTCATACTTCTCGTACTGAGCCTTCTTTCTGCCAAGCCCACTAACTCCCATCGGCCCTGTCTGCTCCATCTCACGCAACTTCAACTCCAATTTCGCTTTGAACTCCGTGCCGATATCAAAGGTCTGGTCTTCCCCAAGCGCATCTACTCTGATTGCCAATGCTGATTTTGCTGCCAGCATTCTGGACATCTGTAGTTATTTAAAAAGAACACGCAGGTGAGGTGAAGCCACTATGCTAGGAAATGTCACTCAAAACAAGCTGGGGGGGGGGGTGTTCTGAACATTCACAGAAATTGTACGCGAAGGCTTCTAATTATTTTTTAATTAGTCCCAGAACCTAATTTTACACCATTACATCTCACCTTTCCCTTCAGCTTTGCAGAGCTTTGCCCAACCAGTGAAGCATGATATATCAAGCCATACTTTGGTGTATCGTGTTTGGTTTTCAGCGCTCTGAAGAGTGCCTTTTCTGCGCCGAGAATTTGAACTGTAGAGGCTGGATGCTTCGCCAAATTCATCAGGGATCCTTTGCACGGAAACCACATAACTTATCAGTACTGGGCGTACATATATTATAACATGTAATATGCTTATAACAGAAAACGATAAGAGCATTCTCACACTTGATTGGATTATTCTGATTAATTACACATACTCATGATATGGCAAATAGAACTGTATAAAACGCCCTCTAAATTATTTCCGTTTTCGATTTTTTCTTTAGATAAGGTGACCTTGAAAAATAGACAGCCGTTCTGAGAATATGGAAAATTCATAGAAGTTTCAGGGAACATAATTTTGCATCAACAACACTTCAGTTTAAGTTTCAGCATGTCAAGAGAAGATGTGAGAAGTTAAGAATTCAAGCAATAAATAAATCGTCATAACAACAGCAATTACCAGCATGTGCAATTAGTCGAGCTCCAACGAGTTCTCCTAGTAAAACAGTGACATTAGGAGCGATAGCAAGCATTCTGTTCTTCAAGTACTCATATAACTGTGTCCTGTAGTCTGTCAATTCAATGATCTGTTGAAAGAAAAAAACAAAAAAACAACTTACATTATACAGTATCAAGAGCGTATTAAGTATAAGAGCGTACAACGGTGAAATGCAACAACCGCATTGTAATTTCAGTAGAATTAGTAAACTTTACCCATTTTATTTGACAATTCTTTGCAGTATTATTATTCAGCAGTTCTACTTTGATAATATAAAACCAACCGCTTGTCCATACGCTGAGATATTAAGCGGTAAAATCTAGTATATTGGCGAAAATCGAACTCGAGTTGGCAGCTAGCTGCTACCCTCTCGCGTTTAGAACTGACAACTTCTTAGTTAGAATTGTGAGTCAGTATCGATAAAATATCAGGGCATTTTTTTGTATTATATCCATAAACACAAACTTTCCTGGTGCTACATATCATCTCACTAGAAAACAGATAATTCATTCATTTATTATTATAGACCATTACATTTCTGCTAATACGATCACAATTCTTTACTCGACCCCCATCTAAATCATAATAAGAACAGAACTTAATTTTACCTGTTCACAAAGGTGAATAATGTTGTCGATATCTTCAGTAGATATCTCTGTGCCCATAGATATTTCGGCAGCCGATTTCACTGCTGCTTCTACCTCCTCGGGCAGTATATCTGAAAGATCTGTATCAACAGCATTTGTCCTCACCCCTGTAAGGAAACAAGGATGGTATGTTGGTCGCACACTTCAACAGGGGTAGAAATTAACTTTTGAACAAGGGAGTCCAACTGACTCCCTGCCCTCAAAAAGAGGGAGTCCGTAGCAAAATGAGGGAGTCCGCAATCTGAAGTTCAAAACTAAAGCATAACAACAATAACGCATACATGTGCTTATTTTGAAGATTATTGCCATGCACGTCTGCCAAACTTTCTTTGGACATTTGCTGAAAAATACAGTAATTCCGTGAAGCCGTGCTCTGGAACGAACTACTACTAATTTGTATAACAGAATTTTTAGGGAGTCACACGGACTCCTGCATATGTCAAATCAGGGAGTCCGACAGTAAATCAGAGAGTATTTGACTCCGGACTCGCGTTAATTTCGCACCCTGCTTCAATATGATGAGTGAACGACTGACTATTCCATAAGAACTGTTCCATGTTTTTTTTACGTTAGCGTGACATACTATTACTAGAGTAAAAACAATATTAAAAGACAAGCACACACACTCAGTGTCGTGACGACGCGCGCAAAGGCAGAAAACGAGTTGGGAGATGTTTTTTTATTTTTTTTACATCTGTGTGACATACTAGACTGAAAAAAAACCATTAAACACAAGCACACTCACTCATTCTCGTGACGACGCGCGCAAAGGCAAGATGGTCGCCGATGATCTTGCTTAACTCAGGGAAGTGCCAGCCATACCACTCTCGGCATCGCATCACGTAGTTGTTCAACTCCTTGTCCAAGTCGTCCAGCAGAGCTACGGGAAAAATCAGCAGGTTAAACATATTATTCTGTCCGTCGATGACAGGAATCAACCAAGACAGCATTACAGCACTTTAGCACACACACACAGTGTAGATACTTCCACCCAAACGGCATAGCAGCTGGCTCACAAAACATAGCGGCGCATCTAGTGTTAAATTCTCGAGACGAGCATGAAGATTTACTCCGTTTAAAAAAACAACGAACAACAAGCCCCATACAAGTGAACTAAAATATTTGAATTATACTCAAATAAATCGTGTGAATCTAGGTGGTCATTCTAGGACTATTAAAGCTCTGTGGTCATCTGTTGAACATACAAGAGCAATAAAAACTGTAGTACAAGCGAACTTCGTTACAACATACCTCCAGGGACCTTAAGAATCAGTACGTTATAACGATAGTTCGTTGTAACCAATTCCCATAAAATAAACGCTAACGCAAGAATTAAAACATGAATGTTTAATGATAACACATGTAACAAATTTGTAAATTTAGAGTAAAATAAAACAATGTATTGAAGACACCCGTCTTTTGTTGCCGTTATTTGCACTCAACGAAATGAAAGAGCCCACGGTAATTTCGCCGATGTCATGGATGAGTTTAAATGTTGATGATGCCACTGAATCAGTTCGTTTACTTACAGACTTACAAAACTTGAAAAACGCAGTAATCTTTGTCTGCTTTGTCACTTTACTGGCCACACGCCCAAGAATAGTGTACCGTACGTTGTAACAAAGGTTAGTATGCATTTTTCCAGTGAAAATTTGAACGTTGTATTGAAGTTTACGTTACAAAGGTGGACATTGTAAACGAAGCGATACTGGCAAATGGAATAATGCATTACACAAATTCGGGACTTGGAGATGTGCACGTTGTAACAGTGTAAACGTAATAAACAGGGTACGTAGTAACAAAGTTCGACTGTAGTAAAGAATGAAGAATAAAATACACTTACATATGGCTTGAACAACCATTGTGTCCACTTTGTCTGGACTGAACTTAAGCTTGTATCTTGACAAACTATTGGAATATATTTGAACATATTACAAATAAAATAAAATCCATTTCAAAGACAACAGTGACAGATCAGACAAGAACAGTGGAGGCACATATCATTGCCATGATAGCAGTCAACCTTTACACAAAATGAAAACTCCTTCTCTCTCTCTCTCAAGCAAATTCATTTATACCACTGTTGGTGCTAAACACCACACAACTAAAACGTGCAGAGATCATTTGACCTCAAAATTCATTTTCATTACTAACATTTTCATTGTAAACCACACTGAGGCTGCTACTGTCCTGGAATAAATTATTATGTGTTACAGTTGCGTATTTGTTACAGCTGCTCATTTGTGATGGCTGCTTAGTAATAACGGTGAAGCAGCCACCAAACCAAATACAGCAGTGCAGTACACTAGGGTTACAACAAAGACTGATTTACCTGTGAGCCAGTCCCAGTGCCATAGCACTGATATCTTTCTGGTCAATTCCTGTGATGAGACTGCTCATCTGTGCACGGATTCCACGCATCAGCTCTTGGATGGACGAGTTTGCAACACAGCTAAGGTTGAGCTTATCCTGTAGTAAAACAATATAGTGCTAAATTGAATGACTTAAATGTACATATATATATATATATACTGATATGGATATATATATATATCACATATATAGGCGTTAACTTTGACCCAATATTGTATTCGTCAGCAGAATGAGTGTGTAAAGAAAAATGAGCTAAACTACTTTTACATAAAAGGGGTAGAAATGAACTTTTGAACACGGGAAGCTCAACAGACTCCCTTACCCGCAAAAAGAGGATCCGCAGCAAAATGATGCGGACGCTCCGCAAGTCTGAGCGTTCAAAATTAAAGATATTAACAATAACGCATGTGCTTATTTTTAAGATTCATGCTGTTGCACGTCTGCCAAATTTTCTTTGGACATTAGCTGAAAAATATGGTAATTCCGCAAGGCCGTGCTCTGGAATGAACTCGTTAGTATGGCAGAATTTTCAGGGAGTCACACGGACTCCTACATATGTCAAATCAGGGAGTCCAACAGTAAATAAGGGAGTATTTGACTCCGGACTCCCGTTAATTTTGCACCCTGCATACCTTGATAACATTGCCCAACTTTGCATCAGCAACAGCAAGTTGTTCGTGCGCATCTTTTGCTACAATTTTCTTTAGCATCTTCTTCAGGTTTTTGCTCATTTTACCTTCAATAGCAGCTGTTGCAGCTAGGAAAACAAAGTCAGGAACTCAATATAAAACGAGCACATTATAAGCAAGCCAGAATGTGCTTGAGATAAAATAACACTAACATGCGCCAGAGAATTGTGAGATGTGTCAGATTCAAATTTTATATCTCACACCTGATCACATGAAACACTATGTAGATCACATGCACATCTAATGACATAATATGTAAGTTCTAGTAGTAAGTTCTTATGGTAAGTTCTAGCTGAGGACCAGAATAGATATATATAATATCTCACATATGATACATTCACATACAGATTAATAATTTTATCATGGATAATAATCTAGATTGCTTCCACCATTGGCCATACAGACAATAACATGATTTTATTATTAGAAATATAACTGTCTGATTAAACACTACATACAACTGCATGTACATATATATTCATGTTAAATTGTTTGAAAGCTATAAATGTAAAGATAAATAACTGTTATGTATACCTACCAGCAAGTGCTTCAGTTGTATCTTCAAACTTAGAAAATTGTTTCAACTTGACCCTGGTAAATTAAAAAAAAAATTAGCTACAAGATAAAACACATTACAAACTATACATATAAAATTTGACACAAGACCAGTCATTCTTGCCCAATTATGGCTTGGCCTTCAAGATTCCACTAAACAACATATTAACTGATGTTAGGTCACATATTCCAACTAAAGGAAATTGGTTGTTCAGTAATCCTGGTAATGCAACACGGATATACTTACACTTTACTTGCTCCTTCAGGAGTTTCAAAGTCATGAAACAGGTTTTCAGTTTTCTGCAGCTTCTTCTCATCGAGAAGCTAAAGAAATATGTATGAAATATTCCATTACCTAAATCATTATATCATAATATCGCAAACCGACTAACCAAGCGTATATGATTATATTTCACTGAGGTAAGAACTCAAAGTTCAATATATATAGGTGTTTTTAATCAAATATCACGATATATAGCAAACGTTTCACAGCCTACAGCTATTATAGCGACATAAAAACTGCAGAGGTGAAAATAAACATCTTCCAATACATTCTTACTGATGACGTCACTTGTATGTTGGGATGACTATACCACACAGTGCAGTTGCATGTTCGCTCAATAGATCTACTCATGGCATTAGTACTACTAGTACTAGTAGCACAAGTAATAAGCTCACACTTACCTTAAATACTGCATAGCCAGCTGGGGTTTCAAAAAGAACCAACATTTTTCTGGTTTCTCTTTGAAAGCTTATCACACAATCAATTGATACGTCGGCAGATCTTCTTTAGACTTCTGATAACGTGATCGCTGATGTTGACCTATGTCAGCTTTAACATCGGGTTAACAACTGGTGGTAGAGTACCTGATAATAAGACAAGGTTTCTATAGTACAGTAAGTACACAATAAAGCACGTTTCAAACTAGCTCTAGAACTATATAGCCCTCTGCTCCGCCGCAGGCTATCCTGCGCGTCCTGCGGCGGAGCGGAGGGCTATAGTTTTAGAGCTAGTTTCAAACTAGCTCTAGTAACTACAGCCCGCGTACGGTTGCCGCTGGCTACCGTCGCTCCCAGCGGCAACCTAGCTCTAGTACTATAGCCCTTCGCTCCGCCGCAGGGCTATAGAACATTCTATGTTCAATCCTGTTACACTGAATCCTGTTGAACACTTTCCATGTGTACAAACACACTACAAATGTAGACAAAACACATGGGCAGCCTATTACATTTCGGGTGACGTCACGACTCACACGAGAGCATTTCAAACGAAATCGCAGGTAGTGCTAGCACTTTGAGGAATAAATGCATAAATACATGGTGTAAAGTCGTGGAAAGTTTTCAAAAACATAGGTGAGAGGTCCATGTAGATAAATAAGTGTTAAAAGGCCCGATCATTTTGCGTTTTGTGAGACATCTTTCATGGGAGCAGTGGGAGCAGAAAAAGTGACATGATTCAACATAGAATGTTCTATAGCCCTATAGTACTAGAGCTAGCGGCAACCGTACGCAGGCTATAGTTACTAGAGCTAGCTTCAAACTAGCCACAAGTTCCCTTCTCGCTTAACACTACGTTGGCGAGAGTCCTACGCCGTGTAACAGTCGTAGAGCCTGGTCAGTTTAGTTTCAAACATGATAATTGGCAAATTGCTATACTAAAATTTAAATTACTATCTATTTGGACTATCAGTAATAGTGATACTACCCCTGACACTACTACTAGTCGTAGTACTACCATCAATAGTACTACTGTACTGGTATTATTGCAGACCTATTCAACTTGCATAAAGCTTGAATCTGTCATTTGACTTGGTGTAGGCCTATTTCACAGGCACTTGCGACTGGCTGGTCGGGGTTCGATAAATAGCAACCCCGTTCTGCGCCTACCCAGGGTTCTCCAAGAGTACTTATAGCCTGGCGGCCCGCCAGGCTATCGTCGAGCCCCGCCATCCAAAAATGCACCCACCACTCTAAATATCATAGCCGCCATGTTGGTGTATACACAAGAAATTCAAACAATTAACACACGTTGTTTATACGCAGAGGCTACGGGTACGGCAGCCGTATCTTAATGTCTCGAGGCTACGGGTACGGCAGTCACACCACGCATGCGCTGCAGCCGTATCTTAATGTCTCGAGGCTACGGGTACGGCAGTCCCACAGACAAGTACAAACAGTCACCCTATCCCTAACCCTAACACTAACCCAACCCTAACCCCAACACTAACTCTAAACCGACTCAGCTATCTTATATACGCGTGTTATAGTACCCAATTAATCTATGGTGTATAACCTTTTGCTTTCAATATTTTGCATCTGAACTGACAATCAATCCCAACCAACTGGTGTAGGCTAGATGGCACAATAATGTTCATTTTCATACTTCAAATCCGAGTGTTTTCTAGCTCATCAAGAAATCTTGAATTAATTTCCAACGGCATTATTACGGGGCAGGTACAACCCAGTCTAACATGAGGTAGAGTAGACTGGTACACTTACCAACCACTCCTGCCATTGTATTTTTTGTACATAACACTAGGAGTAGAGCCCACAATAACAAAATACAAACAGTGGACATAGCCAAAGGCAAATGGTAAGTCCGATCCAGAACAGTATTGTAAAGCTGTCGGCGATAGTAAAACTACATAATACAAATGAGTAAAATGATATAAGAAGATTTACAGTACCAGTATAGTTGGTATGTGTATGCAGTGTTGGAAATAAGACAAAAATTCCATCCGGTCCTGATTAAAAAAAATTCTAAATCCGCAATATAAGCTACAGTAATTTTCTTGAAAATTAGCCAGTCCTGCTCCAAAAGTAGCCAGCCCTGCTGAAAAGTTACCAGTCAGGGACTATATGGGACCAGCTGCTATTTCTAACACTGGTATATGTCAGGTTTTCTGATTTATGAGAGGTGAACTCAATTTGGATCCAGCAAACCACTTAACCAGCAAGTTCACCCCTACATTTTGGTATTTTTATTCCATTATTATTTTGAATTTTCTGATGGCTTTGCCCATGCAAAACAAACATCTCCACCCCACATGCAGTGCTTCAAAATACACACAGAGTGTCCCAGATTGCAATTCAGAGCTTCTACAATTCTAAAATTTGCCGGGGGGGGGCATGCCCCCGCACCCCCCTAATCCTAGGCCCTACCACTGAGCGGCACCCCAATGCTATAATAAATGAAAGTGTCAATGACACTGTAGCTCACCACAAAAAAGGACACAAATGAGTGAGTAAGAAGAAATCAGTTTTAAAGTGTGTACCGCGAGAATTTTCTAGTGTTTTCCCCACTTTCATGATACCTACCGTTATTGCTTGAGTAACAGCAATTGTCTAGAGTAATGATAAAATGTCTTAGAACCTTCGTATTCACCAAATCCAATGAAATCATGCATGATTACAATTTTGTGTTCTGTTTCTGTTTACCGTTGCCATCTCTCGAATTTTCTCGTGGTAGCTATGCGAGCACTCGCGAGACATCTATCACGGTGCAGAAATGCATACCACGCACCGTAGAAATCAGGTCAGAGTGTAAACACAGCAGCTCATACTAGCGTAAACAGCAGTGTAGTACTAATGCCACGTAAAGTTTGTTATTAAAGAAGCTTGTGGATTGCCAGTCAGATAGTAACAAGGGGAATGACAATGACAGAAAGTGCTCTGAATTATTGACATAAAAACTCAATAATATTTATTAAACAGAATTGCATGCCCTTTTGTTTTAATTATGTTTGCTTGTTTGAGACGCCATTTGTAATTTTTGAGAGTCACTACTCGGAA
This sequence comes from Priapulus caudatus, assembly GCF_000485595.1. NCBI lineage: Eukaryota > Metazoa > Priapulida > Priapulimorpha > Priapulimorphida > Priapulidae > Priapulus > Priapulus caudatus. The sequence goes on from NW_014579732.1 coordinate 20,773, forward strand.
AAATTTATTGCTGGTATGATGTGGTCAAATCAATTTTTCTATGCTATAACTGCATAAAATCTTGGTGTTTTGAATGTTGGTATAATCAGTGATACTTCCACTGTCAGGTGAGACTATATTCTGCTATATTTCGTTTTTCTGAGCCAAAAAACTCGCGGTACACACTTTAATTGAGCAACCATCAACGTACATTATAGAAACGATTGCCATCTGTATATCGCAATAATAATTTATAAACCAAAATTAATCACAATTTGTGACCGTAGATGGCGCTATACCCGCTTTTTAGCGATGGCGTTTGAAATAAATAGGTTATGCTGCGTTCCGACATGTTTTGTAAAACTTTACTCTAATATAGACGTTTTATCGGCAGGGTGTCCAGAGAGGAAACACCAATTTTGCATTAAAGATATTGTCAATGAAATCTTGTAAAACGAACCAGACGAGTGTGACACCACAGACTGTTTGTGTCTATATAATATGTTATACAATTGCCAAACCCTACCTAATTTGCATAATTTTTTTTAAATATCAAAACCCCTAGCTTTTATTCATTCACATACCAAAAATGAGCAAAATCCGTTGAACCTGAACTGACTAATGGCAATTCCCATTTTTGCCAAAAAATTACCGTGGCTCGAAAGTACGTCGACTAGCGTGCTTCAAAATAGGACGTTTAATATGGGAGCATAGCAGTAACAACTATACCCAATTTCAAACATGTGGGTCAAACGGTTCCTGAGTTATCGTTTACCGTAGCGAAATGTTGACGAACGGACGGACGGACGTACGACGGACGACGACCTGGCATGGCAATAGCTCAGCTTGACGATGTCAAGGTGAGCTAAAAAGCTTGTGGCGAACCCTGCTACCGTAGTGTGTATAAGAGTGTATATAAAATACACTCTCATATACACTCTTGTACACACTACGGTAGGCGCAGAACGGGGTTGCTATTTATCGAACCCCGGCTACACTCTTATACACACTACGGTAGGCGCAGAACGGGGTTGCTATTTATCGAACCCCGACCAGCCAGTGGCAAGTGCCTGTGGCCTATTTCCTATTTGGAACAAGTCGACTGCTTTAGTTCAAGTTCTTGTTGTGAATGTTTCGTTTGATTGCATGTTGTGAAAAATGGAGTGGTATCGACTAACAAAATTCAACCTAATTAATCATTATTGCTCGATCTAACTTAATAACAACTGAACGGTACTCGTTAGTTTATAATTTTATGGAATGGTTGCATACTTACTACTGAAATTTAGTGCACGCCGACATATTCAGCCACGAGGTGTATACAAATATGTCCTCTTGTTTTGGGACGGGAAAGGTAAAAGATGGCACGCAAATCGGGTTTTCTTCTTCCGCTATCATCTGTCTTCGAATTATTCATTTTATTAGACTGGGTCAGAGCTGCACAATATACACATGTATAAACATATATACAACATATATATGAATACCAATACATGTATACAACATATATACATGTATATATGTATTTATTCTCTGGGGGAGAGGGGGCAAGGGTGGCATCTGCCCGGTTACCCCCCTAGATTTTGGAGCAAAATTAAAAAAATACGCTTTTGCTGCTTATCACCCTAACGTGATTTTTTTGTCACTTAAGCTGGGTTTACACTGACGATTTTAGGCCGATTTTATGCAGGCGACTTGGCGTTTTTCAACCTCTCTATATATTCAAAGCGCTTACGACGTTACCAAGAGTAGATAATTATTTTAATAACACAGAGTTATTATGATAAGATTACACTATTAGTATTACTAATTACACTTGTTACTAACTACTAATCACTAATTACAAATTACACTATTAGGTACTAATTACAATTACACTACACCAAGATAACACTATTACAGATAGTGTTATTATCTACTCTTGACATTACGTTATCGACCGCGAGGCGGCAAACGTTTCAACATTTGACCCGTAGGCACACGCGGGCGCGTGATTTTTTTTCCTAGGTCAATCAAGAACATAGAGCTCTAGTGAGCGCTGCTATTGGTTGAGCTTGTTTTGTCGCTCAATTTCGTCATAGTATCGTCATATTCATAGCACATCCAAAATTCATAATACCAATATCCTCAATAGTCTAGCGAGTACAGCACGCAATTCAAGTCTGAAAGATCGGTGGATCGAATTCCATCCTTTTTCTAATTATTTTCTTGTTTTCTGTATTTTTCTATTTTTATCCGTTTAACAATTTTTTCCAATTAACGCAAATTTTTACATGATTTATTTACAACATTTTAATAACAACAATTAATTTTTACAACAATTAAAAATTAAATTTTTTATATTTTTTTAGAATAGTGTTTGGGTTAGGGTTATGGGTAGGAGTTAGGGTCAAATGCAGTGGGCAATGCACCATAAAACAGGAAGTTTGAGGCACGTGATTTGTATCAACCAATGGCAGCGGCTCACTTAGAGGCCCTATGTTCCTTGTATTGACCTAGGGAAAAGAAAATCACGCGCGAGCGGGGCGACGCCGATACGAATTTCTGCATGTATTAGTCCACGCGCCAACTGTGGCGCCGATAGCAAAAACGTGCTCTCCCCCTAGGCCGTGGGCGCACACCCACCTACCTCCTGATGCTTCGTTCTCTGATGCCGTCAGTGTAAACCCATGCAGCTTTATCCGTGAAAGCCTTGATCCAGACCCACCCCTAGCTACCACGTACACTTTGGACGTCGATCAAGAGCTGTGCAAGAGCTTGCTAATTAATGCTACATATGCTCTGACAAGAGGAAAAATGCACAGAGGAAAAATTTCAATTCTAAAAATTAGGATGATTAGTAACATTAGTAAATACGATCTTAAATTTAATAAATATATTAAAACAATTTTACCTTAGCATGATTCGAACCTGTGACATCTGCCCTCACCGCCGCTTATAACGTCCACAAGACTAGCCATTAGACCAGCACGCACATTGGAAAAATGTCACTTGCGCGATAGCACAGTTGATAGCGTCGTCGACCTCATAGGGGTCGGTGTAGACAGAGAGGTGACAGGTTCATATCCCAGTGTGGGATATATTATTTTATGTTTTATTTTTTTTATAGTCAGTTTATTTTTTGGTTTATTTGTATTGGAATATTTTCTACAAAGCCACTAAAATTCGAGCAGAAGAAGTGGAGTGAGAAATGACAGACTAAGAATAACAAGACGTGACTCATCGGCAATTTTTGTTTTATTGCATAGTAGATTGCTAGTTCGCCTCCGCACAGAAATAGAATAGAAGTAGAAGGCTCATACCCCAGCGCCAGCGTCCGCCAGTTTCTGACATATGTCACGTGAACCACAGCGCCATATTCGGTGCAGTCCGCACTGCTTAGGGATTGTCTAGTATTCAAGTCCAAGCGCGGTACGTGGAGATCACGGTACATATATTCTGCTAATATATTGAGTAAGTTCGTGCGTCAATAAACCTCAAATATTCACAGAAGATAGGCTAAGACATGTGTCGATCCTATAGCCCTAAGGTAGTTCTAGAATATATTTAGCAAATGATCACCCGCCGTACCGGCTTGAATAAAGAAGATATTATGCAAATGATCTCGCCGTACCACGGCTATGAATAAAGAAAAATGATACAGAAAGTAAGTACTAGTAGTTGAATGTTGTAGCCGCGGCGTTAATGACGTTTAGTTTTAAATTACAGAAAAACATGCATGCGATGCGTTTCCTAATGGATTCCTATAGCTTTTAAACACGCTTTCTACAGAGGTCAAAATTAAAATTGACTAACCGGCTACTGGAATGGATTGTTGCACCAGCTAGCCTGCTAGCTGAAAATAAAATTTGCAAACTTAACTATCCACCATTAGGCAAAAAAATAAGGCAATATTTATTGTACTAATTATGCGCACTTAACAGCTCCCAGGCCCAACTAGAACTCAATCTAATTATGCTTCAAAGATGATACAATACACACCATCTGTACGGCGAAGAAAAGTCACTTTGTCGTATAACTACCATTCAATCACAATATTTTACACCGGGCTTAATGTAACTCGTGCGGAACTTAGGTCTCCTTTCTATTATTTGGTAATTTCAAAACACAAGTGCACAATCAGACTTTTTATTGGCGAGCAAATATATATACTCTGTACTATAATATTATACTATATACTTAAGCGCATCTCTAAGCACTCGCCGTGTCACCATGTGAGGCGCATCTGCTACATCCGCCGTGGTCACCATGTGAGCGCATGACTCATACTCGCCGGCTTCGTCAATGTGGCGGCATCTCTACATCGCCATGTGAGCGGCATCGCTACACTCGCCGTGTCAACCCATGTGAAGCCGCATCTCANACCATGTGAGCGCGTCGCCACATCGCCGTGTCACCATGTGAGCGCATCTCTACATCGCCGTGTCGCCATGTGGGCGCATTTCCGTGTCGCCATGTGGGCGCGTCGCCATGTGGGCGCGTCGCTACATCGCCGTGTCACCATGTGAGCGCATCTCTACATCGCCGTGTCGCCATGTGGGCGCATTTCCGTGTCGCCATGTGGGCGCGTCGCCATGTGGGCGCGTCGCCATGTGGATGCATTGCCACATCGCCGTGTCACCATGTGAGCGCGTCGCTACATCGCCGTGTCACCATGTGAGCGCATCGCCACATCGCCGTGTCGCCATGTGAGCGCATCGTCATGTGAGCGCATCGTCATGTGAGCGCATCGCCATGTGAGCGCATCGCCATGTGAGCGCATTCGCCATGTGAGCGCATTGCCATGTGAGCGCATTGCCATGTGAGCGCATTGCCATGTGAGCGCATTGCCATGTGAGCGCATTGCCATGTGAGCG
>NW_014579732.1:26437-26938 GCF_000485595.1 Priapulus caudatus
GGCGCGTCGCCATGTGGGCGCGTCGCCATGTGGGCGCGTCGCCATGTGGGCGCGTCGCCATGTGGGCGCGTCGCCATGTGGGCGCGTCGCCATGTGGGCGCGTCGCCATGTGGATGCATTGCCACATCGCCGTGTCACCATGTGAGCGCGTCGCTACATCGCCGTGTCACCATGTGAGCGCATCGCCACATCGCCGTGTCGCCATGTGAGCGCATCGTCATGTGAGCGCATCGCCATGTGAGCGCATCGCCATGTGAGCGCATCGTCCATGTGAGCGCTATCGCCATGTGAGCGCATCGCCATGTGAGCGCATCGCCATGTGAGCGCATTGCCATGTGAGCGCATCGTCATGTGAGCGCATTGCCATGTGAGCGCATTGCCATGTGAGCGCATTGCCATGTGAGCGCATCGTCATGTAAGCGCATCGCCATGTGAGGCGCATCGCAATGTGAGCGCATTGCCATGTGAGCGCATTGCCATGTGAGCGCATTGCCATGTGAG
>NW_014579733.1:0-8816 GCF_000485595.1 Priapulus caudatus
TATACGTATCTATACGTATCTATACGATCTATACGATCTATACGTATCTATACGTATCTATACGTATCTATACGTATCTATACGATATATACGTATCTATACGTATCTATACGATCTATGCGATCTATACGATCTATACGCATCTATACGTATCTATACGTATCTATACGATCTATACGATCTATACGTATCTATACGATCTATACGTATGTATACGATCTATACGTATCACACATCTATACGTATCTATACGTATCTATACGATCTATACGTATCTATACGTATCTATACGCATCTATACGATCTATACGTATCTATACGATCTATACGTATCTATACGTATCTATACGTATCTATACGATCTATACGTATCTATACGTATCTATACGATCTATACGATCTATACGATCCATACGTATCTATACGTATCTATACGTATCTATACGTATCTATACGATCTATACGTATCTATACGTATCTATGCGTATCTATACGATCTATACGTATCTATACGTATCTATACGTATCTATACGTGTCTATACGTATCCATACGTATCTATACGTATCTATACGTATCTATACGTATCTATATACGTATCTATACGTATCTATACGTATCTATACGTATCTATACGATCTATACGTATCTATACGTATCTATACGATCTATACGATCTATACGATCCATACGTATCTATACGTATCTATACGTATCTATACGTATCTATACGATCTATACGTATCTATACGTATCTATATGTATCTATACGATCTATACGTATCTATACGTATCTATACGTATCTATACGTATCTATACGTATCTATACGATCTATACGTATCTATACGTATCTATACGTATCTATACGATCTATACGTATCTATACGTATCTATGCGTATCTATACGATCTATACGTATCTATACGTATCTATACGTATCTATACGTATCTATACGTATCTATACGTATCTATACGTATCTATACGTATCTATACGTATCTATACGTATCTATACGATCTATACGTATTTATATACGTATCTATACGACGTGCTTGTTGCAGTGGTTTTTTATATATTGCTGACGATCTTGACATTGAGAGCAATGGCTATGAGGCCTTGGCGTGTTGCATGTGTACGGTATGTGGGGNGGGGGCAAAAGTTACCACTGTCCCACTGCCTTGACACTAATGAGGCAGGTGACTGATTAATCGCCCGTGGCTAGTCCCTGTCACCGAATCTGCCGGTGTAAATTCTAATAAATAAGTATGACTGAATTTAATTGCTTCATTACATGTCTACCACAGATTTTAGGTTGTTTCGACTCCAGGTGTACTTGCTCTTACATCTTTCATCCTCGCTTAATATTTTTACCCCAGAGGTCTCTGTGAGATCCAATAGCAGTTGCCCATTTCTATTTATATAGTCTTCTGTATCATGCATATGTGCCCGTTAAAGTCCCCCATGAGTAAAAACCCGTACTTATGATTGTTTAGCCACTCTAGCTGACAGGTCAGGGAGTCGTAGATTGCTATATTCTATTCGGGATCCGTGGCCTCTTGGCCCATATACACAGCTCCAAAGGCCCACTTTTCACCTGCCCAAGATGCTCCAACCCATCCTATTTCTGCCCTCGTCATCCCCCTATTCATTTCATTTATCTCCTTAAAGGTTTTTAGTCCTAGGTTCCTGCAAGTTATAAACCCTATACCACCTCCTCATTTTTGTCTATCTTCTCTATTCCATCGAATCCAATCCAGTCCATGGATATTTTTGGTGAAAATATCTGGTTGGAATTCATTTCTGAAGAATATTTCACTCACCGCCAGTACCCCTACGCCTTCTTGTATCATCCAGTCGATGGTGTCCTGGGTTTTATTTTTTTACTTTAGGCAATTTACATTTAGCCAATTCTACTTTAAGTTTATTAAGATTTTTTATATTATTGTGGCCCTGTCTTTCTAGTTTCCTTGGTGGATCCTAATGAAGTTCTCAGCCAGCAGTCTTGCCCCTTTCCGGTTTAAGTGCAATCCAGCTGGCAGACACGATTAGGCCACGCCCCCTTTCAAACGGGTGATCGATTTTACTGGATTTACTATTGCTTCAAAAGTTACAACAAATTTTTTTTTATAAAATACGTAAAGGTAAGTGATATTATGGTAAAAACTTATTGTTTATTGTTTTTTACTGAAAAAATATAGTTGGGTTCACATAAGAAATATATGACCGGACACGTGGCCCTAGAGCTGGGCCAAACTGCATACAGTGCCCCTTCGCACACTCAGGATACACGTATTATATACACTCATATGCACTCATATACACTCATATACACTCATATGCACTCATATACACTCATATACACGTACACACAGGATACACGTAGATTAAGCTAGAGTACCTCCATAAAGAGGTCCATGTCCTCTTTATGGAGGTACTCTCAAATTGAGCCCATGCATGAGCGAGAGCGCCATATGTCGTGGAGTTTGGAGCTGGGCGTCCGGTAACCAGACGCGTAGCCACGGCCTAATTTGAATACGTCACAAATTTTCTATGGTGTATATTTATACCATTTTTGTTGTAATTTTTTACATGGAAAGTAAGCACTAACGGCACTAAATGTACCTACCTACCTACACTACCTACCTACCTACCTACCTACACTACTACCACATACAGCTACTTACGCTGATAAGACATAGTTCTTTCAACGTTTTTAAAAATATGGGCGCTTTGATATATGACATTATGATCATGCTTTGCGATAGTGCTTGGCTGAGTTTCTTCACATGCGAGACGAATAGGAACACATAAGAAGAGGAACAGCAATAGTATTGACAACATTAACACCGTCAAACAGAATCACTAGTACACTTACATTTGTGTAAAAACTTACTTTTAAATTTAAACTATTACGTTGATGTAAATAGGAGAAACTAGCATCTAACCCAACGACTATGGCGGTAATGGATGCAGAATTCATGCGAATCAATATCCGGAAATATAGACATCGACTAGTAGCGTTTTAACTAAGTATGAAACCTATTCTCAGAGACCAGTGCATAATATTCTAGAACCCCATATCACCCTATCGGAAGCTGCGGTATGAGTAACTCGTAAACTTCGATGTTTTTTCGTCAGGCGTCTATAAGAATGTGTTATGTTGATTTTTAATTTAGTTTCTGAACAGCGGGCCCCCGGATTTTTCACGTGCTCTATAATGTCTGTATATCTGTATCCTATTGTAGCGACCAATATTACACTCAGGTTTTACTACCAACGGGACATCCATTTCATTAAGGCCTGCACGACATGCAGTCGTTAACATCCATAAAGAAATCATTAAAGCAATCCCTTATTATGTGACGGACACGGCGCATGCCAAAATTAACGTTTCCCAGTTCCTAGATAAATGAAGTCACGTTTCCTGAATCGAGAACTAAACTAACAATGACAGCTAGATTTTAAAGGACCCCACAAGGATTTTACCAATTTTAACAAATAGTGAACCAGCGTGCGTGCCCTGCTTGATAAATTCGGCCATTGTTGTATCATTCTATGGTGGCCTTAGTGCTCTAAGAAATGCTAAGTCGAATAAATCTTTGAGACGCTAAATCGAATAAATCGAGCCACAGCTAAACCTGATAGAGTGGTCGATTACCCATGCTGTCGGCATCCAAAGAGAGCACAGGTTAGCTAGACTGAATTAGATCTCTATGTGACCCAGATTGAAAAAAACCTGTGTCAGTTGTCAGTTTCCAAATAAATAGTCACGTTTCCCAGTTCCCAGATAAACTTCACGTTTCCCAGTGTCCCCTAGCAAATACTAACACTCCAAACAAGAGAAATATATACAAATTGCTGAGCTTTTATCGCCCGTTACCAAACTGGGTACTCCTTATATGAAAGAGAAAGCATTGCCAAATAAAACGCGAGTTTAGAGAGCGCGCGAGGGTAATATGTTGAAATCTGTTGTTCCTCTCGCATAAGCTCCCCAAGCGATGGCAACCAGAGACATGATGAAGAATTAAAAAGACTGGCCGAACAAACTTAGATAGACTCTCTCTGAATTCTTGTAGAATGTCCGGGGAAACCGACGAATCAGTAATGCCGGCTCTAGGCCACTTAGGTAATATCTAGTCACACCAGGCAGTACGGACTCTTACCTTTATTTCACTTAGAGAAGCGAACACTCGGGAAACGTGAAGTTTCCATCCCTAGCAAGGGAACCTGGAAACGTGATCGCTATTTTGAGCCTATATTGGCAACACTGGACTATATCTGTACCCTACAGGTTTTTTCTTCAATCCTCGGCGTCACATAGCATGTATTCCTAATACGCTCCTTAAGCTAAACTCCTTCTTGGCATCCCGAGCAGCGAGTAATCGCACCAACTCTATCAAATCTGTTTCAGGACTGTTGCTCGATATTCGATTTAGCGTCTCAAAGATGGTAATAACATTCGACACGAGACAATTTCTTCACGAGCACTAAAAGGCCACACAATAAGAAGGATACAAAACATCGAGTCCGAATTATCGACAGGCAGGCGCCACGTCACTGCTGAGTTCACTCAACTTGCTTGAGAGAGTGTTGCGAGAATAATTCTGCAAGGTACCTTGAAACAGCTCGCGCTGCATTTGCTTACCTTACGTTCTCGATACGCAAGAAACGTTCCACGTTGGCAGTATATCTGCACGAACTGATATATGAGTCGTCAGAGGGTGTGGCCACACGCCCTCGAGTGATCTCGAACATCACTGTCGTGCCTAACAATAGTAATAAGTTTAATTGTATTATTTACCATCGACTGGAGAGTTTTTAATTATATAACTATTTCCTTCGCGTGACTGAATAATTAAGGGATTGCTTAATATTATCTTTGTAACTCTCGGATATCTGTCTAATCTGACACTGTCAAAGGAGTGCAGGGCCCTTGAATATATAATGGATTGAGGTTCTCTGATAATCGGTAGTAAACCCTGAGTGTTAATCATTTGGTCGCTTACAATAAGGATTTACGCGAGGATAATCAGATTGCGAGTATTTAGTAGCCACTGTGCAAGGCGCGGTATCAAACATTCATCTAGAGGGACCAAACCTTGTGCTAGGATTAATTTATATATAATTAAAAATCACATTAACACATTCTTCATATGACCGCTGACAAGTATAGAGGCATCGAGAAAAGTTACTGTTAAGTTACTTCAAAAATTTTATCGAACGAGTCGATAGTAGGTCTGTGGGACTCGAAGGCCTGAGGCGGGCGAGACAATAGCTCCCCCGGTATTTAATAAATTAAAACTTCCCAATAAAATCGCTAGTCTCAACATAAATTAATCTAAAAAGTTAATTGTAGATTGCCTTAGCACCGAAATTCGTTTTCGTGTTGACTATTGACACCATGCGTATCCTTTCACGGTGGACGCCTAGGGGGAGAGAGAATGCATTGAGCACACACAGAATTATACGCCAGTTTAGTTTTAAGGAGCTTGGAATCGTTGGTTTTCGCATCGAATCGCACTCGCGATGGCACACGAATAAGGATGAAGCAAGAAGAAAAAGGTATGTCAGCTTGAAGTCCTTATTGACGCGATTGTCAAGGCCCCGGGGCAACGAGGGCACGAACATTCAGGATGGCCGACCTTAGCCATTTATACTTAATCGTAGAGCAAGCGTAAGGATTCTAGCATTTAATTTTATTTTTATCTGGCATACATAAACTGGGAAATCGGTGAAAGTTAATATCAATGGAGAGCTGGGAATGGAAAACGTAACGATTATTGAAACTGACAAGCGGTAACATCGGACAGAGTTTTTTTCAACTCGGGCTCACCATAGATTTCTAACAGTCCTACTAGCTAAGCCTGTGCATCTCTTGGAATAGTACCTGACATAGAACAAGTATACGACTCCTACTATCCGGGTATGTGAGCTGAATGCGATTTCATACCGAAGGAGGCCGTATCCCAATACTTGAATCGACTCACCCACCTATACTAGGTCCAACAGCCCCACCAATTAAAACCGATATTGTATCACACTGGCCGGAATTTATCAAAAAATTCAGGGCCTAACGGATCAAGCATATGGATTACATGATTTACTCTTACGAAATTGTAATAAATCTCTTCTGTGGGGTGCGCTTTAAATCTAGCTGTCATTGTTAGTTTAGTTCTCGATTCAGGAAACGTGACTTCATTTATCTAGGAACTGGGAAACGTAATAATTTGGTATGCCCGTGTCCGTCACATAATAAGGGATTGCTTTGATATTTCTTTATGGATGTTAACGACTGCATGTCGTGCAGGCCTTAATGAAATGGATGTCCCGTTGGTAGTAAAACCTGAGTGTAATATTGGTCGCTACAATAGGATACTCAGACATTATAGAGCACGTGAAAAATCCGGGGCCCGCTGTCAGAAACTAAATTAAAAATCAACATTAACACTTCTTATAGACCGCTGACAGAAACATCGAAAAGTTACGAGTTACTCATACGCAGTCTATAGAGGTCTGATTTACGAGAAATAGTTATATAATTAAAACTAGTCATGTAAATAATACAATTAGTTAATACTATTGTTAGCACGAATGTTTGTGCCTGACAATGCGTCCCACGACTCTAGAAAGGAGATGCATTGCAATACGCCGATTATACGCAGGTTTAATGTTGGAATCGTTGGTTTCCTTCGATGAGCCTCGCGATGGCAAGAATAAGATGAAGAAGAAGAAAAAGATGGCACGAAGCCTTGTGACCGATTGTAGAGTCCGGGGAAACGGAGAATTTCAGGATGCCGGCTTAGGCATTTATAATTATCTAGGACACTAGGATACGTTAATTTATTTATCTGGGACACTTGGAAACGTGAAGTTTATCTGGGACACTGGGAACTGGGAAACGTAACGATTTATTTGGAAACTGACAACTGACACAGGTTTTTTTCAATCTCGGTCACATAGAGATCTAATTCAGTCTAGCTAACCTGTGCTCTCTTTGGATGCCGACAGCATGGGTAATCGACCATTCTATCGGGTTTAGTGGCTTGATTTATTCGATTTAGCGTCTCAAAGATTTATTCGATTTAGCATTTCTTAGAGCACTAAGGCCACCATAGAATGATACAACAATGGCCGAATATATCAAGCTGGGCACGCGCGCTGATTCACTATTTGTTAAAATTGGTAAAATCCTTGTGAGGTCCTTTAATATCTCGCTGGCATTGTTAGTTTAGTTGAACGTGACTTCATTTATCTAGGAACTGGGAAACGTAATAATTTGGCATGCCCGTGTCCGTCAAATAATAAGGGATTGCTTTGATATTTCTTCATGGATGTTAACGACTGCAGAGCCTTGAATGAAATGGATAACCTTTGAATCCTTTGAATGTCTTTTGAATGGATGTCCTTTGAATGGATGTCCTTTGAATGCATGTTCCTTTGAATGAAATGATGAGCCTTACTGAAATGGATGTTCCGTTGGTAGTAAAACCTGATCTAGAAACTGGAAACTGTAAAGCGCGACTTCAATTATCGGGAAACTGGCAACTGACGCAGATTTTCCTCAATCTGGGTCACTGGGAATTAACCCCCCCCCTCCTCCTCCCACCATGCTCTCCCCGTTATCCCTTCATTATCATCCCTCCCCCCTTCATTATTCGCCGGAGCAAGAACGACACCTGTGTACAAGTGTCCGTTCGTTAATCCACAATCACGCAAGCTCTCTAGCGCTGCGACAAGCGACAGACGGATCCGCCAAGAATGGCGTCGCGACTGATGGCCGACTGATCGGCGAAATGAGGGCGCCACGGTCGAGTCGTCGCGCGCGTCGACGCACAAGCTGCCTCATTAATCGCTTCGTAATTGGTCGCAATTTGTGCCGACGACGGCTCAGCGCGCGTCGCACGTGTGACCTGCCGCAATTCTCACGCGCGCGCGTTTTTCCCCTCGCGAGAATGTAATAGTGGGTTGGCGTCGGGGAGGGAGGGGAAATGAGGGAGAGGAAGGAGGAAGGAAGAGGAGGAGGAGGAGGAGGAGGAGGAGGGGAGAGCGGAGAGCTGACGAGAGAGATAACTATCAGTAAATATATGTTCGTGTTAACGCGCGAGTGAAGAGGATGGGGAGAGAGGGAGGGAGGAGAGAGGAGGGGGAGAGAGGGGAGAGATGTCGCTCATTGTAAAAATATTTTCCAGATTTCTCAGATACTAGTCTATACCGCCATTATAAAAATTATGAAAATTTTCATGTACATATATGTAAGCATGTGTGCATGTGTAATTGCATGCGTGCGTGCGTGCGTGCGTGCGTGCGTGCGTGCGTGCGTGTATGTCTCTCTCTCCTCTCTCCTCTCTTCTCTCTCTCGTTCTCTCTATTTTCCTCCTCTGTGTGCGTGTGTGTGTGTGTGGGGGGGGGAGGTTATGATTTAGATTCTGTTAGAATATAATCAAGGATCATAAAGCAGCGTGAGCGACATGATGTTTGCTGCAGAGATAAATTCATATTTCATGGAATTACTTAAATCCTGCAATCGATTTAGAAATCTATGAAGAATCTTCCTATGACAAATAGTTTCATAGGAGAGCGTATATGCGTATGTCGTATTTGTCATACATGCAAGCAGAACATGTTGCAGCGTATATTCATAGATTATATATTATGTATTACGTTAGATTACATCATATATGATAAACCCTGGCCTCACAGAACAAATTTTTTAAAACGCTAACATATCTGCTCAAACACCTATAGGAACTATTGATACATGCGTGTGTGTGTGTGCGTGCGCGCGTGTGTGCGTGTGTGTGTGTGTGTGTGTGT
>NW_014579733.1:8826-11166 GCF_000485595.1 Priapulus caudatus
TGTGTGTGTGTGTGTGTGTGTGTGTGTGTGTGTGTGTGTGTGTGTGTGTGTGTGTGTGTGTGTGTGTGTGTGTGTATGAGTGTGTGTAGCCATGACGACCGGATGCACGATTTTAAAGATAGGAACGGGAACGAAGCGAACAAAGGTTGATGAGGACGACACGGATTAAGAGGAGGAGGAGGATTAGGGGTATAAACAGTAGTAAGAATAAAACGAATATTAAAAAAAATATGAAGATAAAGGGCAAAAGTAATAAGCGAAATGGATGATGAGGACGATAGGAACCCGAATAAGGAGGAGGAGGCAAAGACGAGAAAAAAGATAATTGGGCGAATGAACAAGAGAAACAAGCAGCAAACGAAGCGGACGATGACGAAGTAAACAAAATAAGAGAAAAAATACGAACCAACAAAGAAAGAATACAAAGAGGTACCGACGACGACAACGAAGAAAAAAGAAGAAGCATGAAAATGCAACGGAAATGGGGAACGACCATAAATAAATGGACCCCCACCCCGCTGTAGTATTTACTGTGAAAGCAGCTGCGTGGCCTCGGTTTGAGGAAACGGAAATAGGCACCGCCCTATGCGCCACATAGGCGCGGGAAGGATTTACCATAACATAAATAAATAACCGCTCATCATCAGCAAGCTGATCAAGGGTAGATAAGAAGCTGTAGTTCGGAAGCTCCCTCGAGGCAATCCTACCTACTCAATCAAGAACCTGAACCACGTATGCACACATGACTCAGCTCAGCTGAATCTACTGCCTGACCCTGCCTGTCTGCTGACTGCTGGCCGTGAACTCATGACATAAATCTCCGCTACGACTTGCGCCACGTACGACTTCGATACATGCAGCAGAATGACCGCGGTTCATTTCGAAAGGCCGCGTGCGTTCGATCGTGAGAGTTAACGTGGCGTAAATCAGTTAACGTCCCCGAATGCCAGCGCGAATACAACCGTCGCTGGAATCAGACATCGTACGACGGTATACGTGCGAAGAAATGACCTAGCGAATACGAAAATGTCACATTGGCGACCTCGTTTGAATTTCAACCATCTCTTCGTGAAACGCGTACGCAAGCTGCGTACTGCAGGTGGCGCGCGCATCGATGGCGTGTTGGTGTGGATGTCGGTGCCTTCATGCAAGACCTGGCGGCGAAATAGAGCGTTAAAAGATGACGCTGACTCAAGCCATATCGAGCGCGTGTAAAGAACGACTATTGTGTATGGAATCCTTACTTTTGAACGAGAAATATTATCGCGCTTTTCAGTCTCATATTGACGCAATGGATCAGCTATTTTGAAATTAAATTGAAAATCCCAGATCCATCGTCGCAGTGTACGTTAACTTGGCGCGTGGTCTGTCACACGAGTTTTCTTTGTGCCTCGAGATTGCAGGCTTTGAGGGAAATTAGTGTCGGCCAACGTGGGTGCAGTAAGATCATTGTGGTTAGTTCCTAGTTCGTCGTTAATAAGCCGACACACAATGGCGCCACATCGGCTAACACAATCGTCTTCTATAACGCATGCATGATGAGAGAGTTTCACGCTTTCACACAGTGTACACGTTTCTTACGGCCTCCTGAAATACCGAATCAGTTTCTATAGAGCCAACATATATTTCGCGTTATTTGTGAAAGACATTTTTTTCCCTTTCATCTTCATTTCGACGCTGACGACGGTTCTTCGCTGATAAAGCTTCTATAGAAATTAATCTCCTAACGTCAAGTCGCGATTCTTTGTAGCATATTGTTGAGGAGCCATTGCTGCAACACATAATTATAGTGATTTATTAACAGTTAAAAAAATTATAAATCCATATCAATAAAAATTAATATTAAAAAATAATTAATATTAATATAAACCAAAATATTAATGGTGATTTATCTAAAGAAAATATATACGGTTCCGTTTGCCAGCAGCATAAAAAAAGAATTCCTATTCTCGGGCAAGGAGTTAGACTCGCTAATATTAACCCTCCTATGCTAACTCGATCAATATTTACCCGCCATGCGAAAAAAAAGCCACCATATTAGCAGACATCGTTTTTTTTATTTAACAAGATTAGTTTTTGACTGCTATTAACTAACAGCCACACTTTCGGAGACTATCAGCACGAAGTAAGGAGGACTCGGAGAGTGCGGTAATTAATTACATAATTAGTGATCCAGCCGTGCGCAAGCTTAGTCAATTTCGTTTCCCCGCTTATAAAATCTATAAAATAAAATCTATAAAATCTATAAAATTTATAAATCCCATCTATATAATATATTATATATATATATATATAATTACAGCCTGTTCTGCTTGCATCTATGACAAATACGACATACGC
>NW_014579733.1:12664-14997 GCF_000485595.1 Priapulus caudatus
AACACATACAACAATATTTGTCATAGGAAGAATCTTCCTATGACAAATAGTGTCATAGGAGAGCGTATATTTTCCCCCCTCTCTCTGAGCTCACGCTCTCTCTCTCTGCATAAGAAATTTATTTGAATCTAATGTGATCTAACAGCATCAACGTCTCTTCGTGGAGTAATCATTCGGACGCCAGAATGATTACTCCAAGGTCTCTCTAACGACACGACTTCCGGATCCGCTAAGCAGTCAGTCAGTCCACTGCCGGAGAAACCCCCTCTCTCGTGTACCGGGTTTCTCCTTCTCTCTCTCGCTCTCTCTCTCTCTCTCTCTCTCTCTCTCTATCTATCTATCTCCATCATTCTCCCTTTTTTCCATTCTCGCTCCCTTCTCCCCCATCTCTCTCTCTCTCTCTGAATCATTCTTTCTCTCTGTCTCTCCCGCTCTCTTTCTATCTCTCTCGTTCATTCTCTCGTTCTCCCTCCCCTTCTCTCTCTCGCTCCCCCTCTCTCTGCTAACAGGAGAAATCTCCTTGAGTTTAATGTAACATAACACGATCAACAATCTCTAACGACGCGATGCTAATTGATGCAAATTCCATAACGCCTCGATACATGCTATCGGCCAAATGACGAGGCAAAATAATTGGCGAACTCAACCTGGGAATTTGCTTGCCATAACAACGGCCAACACAGAAAAAGACGTGAACATATCTGAGGCACGAGTTATATATCGGTGGCAACACAAGTAAACGATAACAGGATATAATGTTAGCATTAATTGCTCCGATACCATTTCATACTGGAAACCGGATTTTCACGATTAATAAATAATTGCATTGATGTTGCATTGCAATATGACGCTCCCTGCAGTTGCCTAGACATCTGTCTGCCATATTTCCTGCAAATCGTCTGTTCCACACAAACATCGGACTTCAATTACTAATTGATTTTTGTTTCTATAAACGTAAAAAGGTCGCTTCAACTTGTCAACTGTCAACAACTTGTTCAACAAGGTTAGCACAAATTGTCACGAAAAATATAAAAACAGCAATAATATATATATATATATATATGTATGATCAATAAAATATATAAATATTTTTAACAAGAGAATAATAGATAATAATTGTATTATTCTGCACTAATGAGGGATCCTGTGGCGAGAGGCCATTTTTCTACGTACTTACATGTGTCCACTGGACGGAGATTTAGCCAAAACATTTTTCGCAGCAGCGTCCCAATTTCCTGACACGAAAACGTTTGGAAAAATCCACTCTTAGTACCCACGGTTGCAATGAGGTATTAGAACTGGAGATGTGTGGGCAATACGCATGCGCATTCACAAACAAGTTTAGCTTATTAGAAAGATTAGATTTTTCTAGAAAACTAGATTTTAAATATATACGTTTGTGAACTTCCAGCCTCCTTCCCACATTTCCCACGTTCTTCTATAAATATTTTAGTGGGGAATCATTTTCCTCGTGACGAATACGAAAAATCTGGAATAAGTGGTGAGATTTTAACGTTGAATCGGGGCGCCAGCTGCATGTGAATGCGAATGCAGAGAGGCCAGAATACTCGTGCTCAAATTGCCTTTAAATCCACTCTAACTTGAAAAACGAGTTCGTTCATTTATGGCAATAAATTTCACGCTATCGCAGCGTCGGTTGGCTGATTTGTCTTAATCAAAACGAGTAAAAACCTAAAATAGCTGCGACATAACAAAATTTTGCAGAGCAAAGAGCGTTTACATTGGTTACAGAGCAAAATGTGATATGACGGTTGGGCGACCACGATCGATTGAATGTGTCAGGTTTTAGAGTGAAGCTTAAAATAGAATCACTTGCTCAATTGGGCAGGAGCGTTTACGAAAATTCGAAATCTGTTGACATGCCATTAATAACCGTTGTGTGCGGGTGTATAACAGATGCGCATAAAACGGATATACGGGCAGGCAATACGCACACGTACGCTGATACGCACACGCAGACGCACACACACATGCACACATACACGCGCGCGCACGCACACGCACACGCACACGCACACGTACACGCACATGCACACGCACACGCACACGCACACGCACACGCACACGTACACACATGCACACGCACACGCACACGCGCGCACACAAACACGCGGGCGCGCACGCGCGCGCACACAAACACGCACACGCGTGCACACAAACACGCGGGCGCGCACGCGCGCGCACACAAACACGCACAAGCACACGCACACGCACACGCACACGCACACGCGCGCGCACACACACACGCGCGCACACACGCACACGCACACGCACACGCACACGCACACGCACACGCACACACATACACGCAC
>NW_014579733.1:15007-17507 GCF_000485595.1 Priapulus caudatus
ATACGTACCACCCCCGTCAGACAGATCTATCTATCTATCTATCTATCTATCTATCTATCTATCTATCTATCTATCTATCTATCTATCTATCTATCTATCTACCTATCTATCTATCTATCTATCTATCTATCTATCTATCTATCTATCTATTTATCTATCTATCTATCTATCTATCTACCTATCTATCTATCTATCTATCTACCTACCTATCTACCTATCTTTCTATCTATCTATCTCTCTCTCTTTCTCTCCCTCTCTCTCTTTATATATATATATAATATAAGAATGACGGTCTGTCTACTACCCCGCGCAACGAATGCAAAATGTGCCCTTACATCAAACCAGACGGGACCAGAGCAGGACCATGCTCTCCTTACATATAGCCCAACACAGATCCACCGACTAGGATCACGCACTCCCTGCTCTAACGCTAACGGGCGGGAAAACGAGAAATTACGACAGACGAACAAAACTGGAGTCACTACGCATGCGCGGCTGACGCCCCACCGAGACTCCGAAGGTACACACGAGAGGGCGCGCTGACCTATCTGTGCATGAGTGCACGTACGCGGGCTCCGCGGGGGCGGGTAAATGGCGATAATTAATTACGATAATTAATGGCCTAATGGGCGGTTACGCCGGGCTGGGCGTGCATCGTGATGTCGGTAAGAATACGTGTGTAGAAGCTGTGAGATGTGGACGATCACACGCACGGACGCACGCACGTTAGCACGAACACACACGCACGGACGCACGCACGTTAGCACGGATACACACGTATACGGACGCACGCTCGTTAGCAGGGACACGCACACACACACGCACGCACGTTAGCACGGACACACACGCACGGACGCACGCACGCACACACACACACACACACACACACACACACACACTGTAAGATATCCATATGCTACGAAGATCATCGCCATTGATGCGTTTCCCATTTGCTATGTATTTTATCCTTCTCATATAAATGCAATATAATGCAATATAATGCAATTTCTATGAAATTATTGGTTATTACACTCCACGTTGCCATTAACACGGTTTCTATTTGTTACAGCCCAGACCGCCATTAAGGGATTTCTTATTGGTACAATCCACACCGCCATTAACGGATTTCTTATTGGTTACAATCCACACCGCTAATAACCTATTTCTTATTAGTTAGAGCTCAGACCGCCATTACCAGATTTCTTATTGGTTACAGTCCAGACCGACATTAACAAATTTCTCATTGGTTACAGGTCACGCTGGCACTAACGCCGTTCCGCCATGATGAATGACCTTGAAGGAGCTAACGGCCTTGACCTGCTGGGTCGAACTCTGCAGCAGCTACAGGAGGAGGAAGATCCCGGGGGAGGAGGAGGAGGAGACGAAGGAGGAGGAGACGGCTACGACGCCAGTCTGTTGAAGCTCAGCAAGCTGTTTGCTATGGGCAACAGCAGCAGTGACGGCAGCGGCGGCAGCAGCGGCGAAATTCCTTACGACCGCATCATGCGCCTACTTAACAACTCCGACGACCTGCACGCCGACTTCGACATGGACACGCTGATGCTGCCACACCGCGGCGTCACCGAGAACGTTCTGCTCGTCGTCGCCTACTCGTTCATCGTCGTCGTCTCGCTGTTCGGCAACAGTCTCGTCTGCCACATCGTCTGGCAGCAAGGTCAACGCAGCGTCACCTACGTGTTTATCGCCAACCTCGCAGTGAGCGACTTGATCATCACCGTCTTTAACGTTCCGATCAACATCGCGAGGAACCTGATGGACGAGTGGGTGTTCGGCGCCGCAATGTGCCACCTCGTCAACTTCACGTTAGTCGCCAGCGTCTACGCGTCGACGCTGACGATGACGGCGATCTGCATCGATCGCTATCGCGTCATTCTCAATCCGTTCAAGCAGCGCATCTCGCGCGCCGGAGCGCTGGCTGTCGTCGGCGTCGTCTGGCTGCTGGCGGCGGCGTTCGCGACGCCGTACGCCGTGCTGTACCGTTTGCACGCGACGATGTCGTATCGCGCGACGACGCGATGCAAGATGGTGACGACGGGAACGCTGCGCGACGCGCTCACCGTCGTGACGTTCGCGACGCAGTACGCGCTGCCGCTGTGCGTCATCGGCGTCGCCTACATGCGCATCGTGCACTTTCTCTGGTCGCAGACGACGCCACCTGGCGACCCGACGCTCGAGCAGCAGAACAGTCAGACGCGAAATCGCCGACGCACGATCAAGATGCTGATCATCGTCGTCGTCGTCTTCGCGCTCTGCTGGCTCCCGCTGAACGTCTACCACGTGGTATACGCCGTGCATCCGCGCCCGCAGACGCTCTTCACGCCGACGAGTCGCGTGTATTTCCTCTTCCACTGGTTCGCGATTAGCTCCGTGTGCTACAACCCATTTATATACTGCTATCTCAATGAAAAATTCCGGGCTCAGGCCCGGAGGCTGTTTCGTAGCTGTTTTCGGATGTCAGGAAAGGTCCACCCAGGAGTTT
>NW_014579733.1:23310-26936 GCF_000485595.1 Priapulus caudatus
GGGCACGCACCGTTACAGAGAGACTTATAGAGAGCTAGAGAGAGTTAGAGTCGCACGCACCGTTACAGAGACGTATAGAGAGTAGAGGCCGCACGCACCGTTACAGAGAGACCTTATAGAGAGTTAGAGGCCGCACGCACCGTTACAGAGAAACTTATAGAAAGTTAGAGAGAGAGTTAGAGGTCGCACGCACCGTTACAGAGAGACTTATAGAGAGTTAGAGGCCGCACGCACCGTTACAGAGAGACTTATAGAGAGTTAGAGAGAGTTAGAGGCCGCACGCACCGTTACAGAGAGGACTTATAGAAGGTTAGAGAGAGTTGAGCGCACGCACCGTTACAGAGAGACTTATAGAGAGTTAGAGAGAGTTAGAGGCCGCACGCACCGTTACAGAGAGACTTATAGAGAGTTAGAGAGAGTTAGAGGCCGCACGCACCGTTACAGAGAGACTTATAGAGAGTTAGAGGCGCACCGCACGTTTACAAGCGAGACTTATAGAGAGTTAGAGAGAGTTAGAGCCGCACGCACCGTTACAGAGAGACTTATAGAGAGTTAGAGAGAGAGTTAGAGGCCGCACGCCACCGTTACAGAGAACTTATAGAGAGTTAGGAGAGTTAGAGCCGCACGCACGTTACAGAGAGACTTATAGAGAGTTAGAGAGAGTTAGAGCCGCACGCACCGTTACAGAAGAGACTTATGGAGAGTTAGAGAGAGTTAGAGGCCGCACGCACCGTTACAGAGAGACTTGTAGAGAGTTAGAGCGAGTTAGAGTCGTGCGGTAAAAGGGGAGGTTAGGAGATGACGCGTCGATGTGTATATATATATATATAAAGTTATACGGACACGGTAGTAATTTTTACTCTGTTTATTGCATACAGAACTGTTTCGTGTGGAGCGAAAGCTCCACACTCATCAGTGCCTAATACAGAGTGATCTATTTAGAACATCCCGAGCAGTATAAAAGCATCATGCATAATGCGTTCGTATTCATACGTGCGCGTTCTAAAGAAATACCATAGATACTAATTAGCGCGTCATTGTCGGTGACTGCTGCGCGCTGGCGCTAAACTGAATTCATTGTAAAGGGCCGGACACACCAGGCGATGCCATCGGCCGATGCATCGGAGTGAAAATGCCTGGTGTGGTCCACTCAATCGCCGCGATGGCATCGCACAGGATCGAAAACGTTTTGATATTATCGCCCGATGCCACTCGGCCGATGGCATCGGCCGATGGCATCGCCTGGTGTGTCGATGCAATCGGGCGATTTAATTCATCAGCAATCAGAGTTCATCAGCGCAAGCGCACTGCGCGCGCAAGAATCGGGCGATGCTGTAGAGCGTAGTTTGTACGTTATAATTTAAGTATAAATAATCAAGAAGACGGTAAAGAATTTGTGTTCACTAAAGAAATATATTGTTTACAAACAAACCGTCGCCGCTCGTCAAGTCCCGTCTTGTCTCGTTCCAGTCTCACAGTTGCTCCCCTTCAACTGTCCTTCCAATCTTTATATATGACTCTCTCGTCCAATCACAGGCCCAGTTCTACTCTTCCTCTAGCCAATCACACACCACTCTCTCTCTTGTTCAAACTTTTAGCGGCGGAAATGTACAGATGGCCGCATCTGTAATAAACGGCGCCGCCCTAGTCTGAAGTTCTCCCAGCCTAACTATTTCTCGATCTCTAAGCTAAACGCCCAACCCTTCTCTCTGTAACAATCAAAGGCAAAGCAAATCGAAGCAGCCAATCAGAAGGCGCTAAATTCTTCGCTATGTTATACCGTTTGGGAAAAAAAATTTCGCGTGCCGGCTGGCTAGCGTACCGAGCAACATTCTGGCCAGAGCACCGTGCGACAATGTATCACTTTGTCGCGTGATATTTATAACCACAATAGGTGCGTTCACACTGGCGCGAATTAGCGGGCTGCAAAACCCGGTTTTTGTAGCTCGCTCGAAAAACTGAGCTTTTTACAAGTGTGAACGCAATTAGCTGACTAAATCGCGCTCCAAATAGCCCGCTCCTAAGACCACTTCCGACTGGGCTAATTTGGAATCAGCTCACTTATTTGCACCACGGCGTGATATTTGCACCGCGGCGATTAGCGAGATATTCGCCTGTGTGAACAACGACACAATTAGCTCACTATTGTGATACTACTATTGTATACTACTATTGTGATACTACTATTGTGATACTCACTATTGTAGCTCACTACAGCTAGCTCAATAGGTGATAATTATCTCCGATATTATCGGGCTGAGCAGCGCGGTTTTTCTTGTGTGTGAACGCGCCTAATAGTGAGACGGACATGCGCAAGGGCATTGTTTATTAATTTAGTAGCTTCGCGATTGTTTTTCGAAGGTTTTGTGAACGCGTGATTGTGTTTTATAAAAGAACGCGTCATATGTTTCGCGAAATAAGAAGTAGAGGACGCGGAGTGTGTCATTTTGGCGCGAGATGCAGCCATTGGCTAGTGGCAACGTGCAACTCAATCCGCGACTGGCTATAAAAGCCGGGGTTGTTAGGAGAGAAGACACTAAGGAGGAGAGTCAGCGCCGGACAGCGCCCAGGCAGCCTGCCCCTCGCCCGCCGCACTGGCATAGGCGAGCAAGGTAGTAGCCGAGGGTGGCGTTGTAACGTTGGAATGAGCGTTCATGTAGAAATGATGAAGTAGATCCAAACTTGTGTGGTAAACTGTACAACCTTTAATATCGTACACACATCACATCTCCTTACACACAGACAAAGACCCGCGCACACGCACATACGCGCGTGCGCGTCCTCTCGCGACCAGAACCCGAATCCTCTCCCACATCTCTCTCTCATATTCCCCCAAAACTCCTACAAACCACATGCACCACGCACATGTACTCGTTCTCACAGACCGCGTCCTACCCCCCATTTCACAATGACCCTCTAATCTGTCTAACCTAACCACGTCTATACCATTCTCCCTAATACATCAATGTAGCCGCGCATCTTGTTGCGCGACGCTCTGTCAGCTAGACTGGCTAACACAACTACCAGTCTAGCTCCACTGACTATTGACAACGGGCCCCAGATAGTAGTCAGGCTAGAGGGATGGTTATGGGGAAATGAAAGAGAGACTAATCTCTATTATGAACAGCACATAAATTACTGTGGAGGAAGAAATGTGAACTAGTGCAAAAAGCATAGCAGGTAATAATTAAGACGAGTAGACGTATAGGTGTGTTTAATCGAGAACGCTGTTACGGATACACAGCTTACTGCCGTTATTCATCTGCGTGCTCGCGACGAACTAGAGACACACCGTCCTGGAAGTGTGTAAAGCCATTATTAAAGGAACAGTAGCCTCTAGGTTCTAGGGTTATTTTCAGCTAATTTAGGTTATAATTGCGCTACATAAAAAGTTTCATGGTTCAATCACCATTAGAAATATTTAAAAAAAATGTTTTAAAACTAACGATTACAGTTTGATTACAACGACGGTGGCGCCACTCAAAGCGCACGATCTGAGAAGTTGCGCAAAACCACTTTCCAGCCAAGGGCTACATACCGAGGGTAATTAAGAGGTTGGTGCCGAGGGAGAAAAATAACAATAAAATAAGTCGATCATTCAACTTCTGGAATGTTTCAAACTGGGT
>NW_014579734.1:0-761 GCF_000485595.1 Priapulus caudatus
TCAGTGTTTTATCTCGCACGTGCTAGTGCTGCCCTCTCTCAGTGTGACATCATCACTATCAGTGTTTTATCTCGCACGTGCTAGTGCTGCCCTCTCTCGTGCCGCTGGCGATGGATATGGACTTGTCTACGCGGCACGGCGCACTGCTCTCGATCGCTGAGCTCACTCACGCACTGTCGCAGGAGGCACAGAGACAACACAGGTATGTCATTTACCTGGGCAGGTAAGTCGTTATTTTAGTTACCTGCACAAGTGGGTTGCTTATCTGTACTTACAGGTATTTCGATTATATGTACAAGTGAGGTTGTTTACCTGTACAAGTAATTTGGTTACCTGTAGAGGTGGGTCCTTTACATGTGCAGGTGAGAAGTTTACCTATACAGGTATTTTGGTTACCCATGCAGATGGGTTGTTTACCTGTCTGACAAAGTATGTTGGAGGAAAAATCCGAGTTAGATATGAGCTGTCCATTTATTGTCACACCAGCCATGAAATAGTTGTCGCATGACATAACGTCACCAACAACACCAAGAGTATTTAAGAGGATTTTATTTTGCGGTTCGCACAACACAATTAGTTTATTCATTATTTATTTTGTGTGTTATTGTTTATTGTTCTCTGTTGTTCTCATGTTTTCTCACTGTTCATTTTTCGTGCTAGGTACTTGCCTGTTGTGTATTTTACGATGTGTGCGATAACTTCTTTCCTTCTCCTCTTCAGGGCATTAGAGCATTATGTCAGCCCGGAGGTACAGCTGCAAA
>NW_014579734.1:870-7657 GCF_000485595.1 Priapulus caudatus
AGGAGGGGGACGGGTCCAGGGGGTCCAGACCCCCCCCCCCCTGCTCGCGCAGAAAACGCATTTGAGGGGGTCTAGTTTCTAAAATTTTAGACCCCCCCCCTTCGCGTGATTATCCCCCCCACTCCTCGGTACGGATTTACGCCCCTGCTATCAGTAGCAGTAGTACTGTAGGTATCACAGTAAAGCACATTATTGCGGGTCCTGCTGCACCGCGAGTGAGAAAAAGCTTCCTTTTCAACAGGCGAAATTCGGGCTAACGCTCCATTAGGAGTGTTCCCAACTTTGATAATCATTAATGATTAATGATTAATGATTAATGATTGATAATCCTAACCCTAACCCTAACCCTAACCCTAACCTAAATGACATTAAACCACAAACTAATATATGACCATGACCATATATGGAGTGTCACCCGAAATTCGCACCAAGATTATTATTTGAATGGGAAAATTATATACCATTTCAAAGCTGAATATATAGACTCTTGATTTATGATATTTTCATTAAAATATACCATTCACTCACAGAGCTATTAGACCCTGAACACTCTGCTAGCTGGGCATATATTACGTCTTTCGCCAGCCATTGTGAAAGCCATCGTTGCAAGGGGATATAGCTCTAGTCCCAGGCGCTTTTATGCCGATGTAGTATAATCATTTAGAAAACATAACAGTCACACAGAGCAGGGGCCGGTTTCACGAGGCGTAATTAAGTCCTTAATCATGATTAAATCACTAATCTTGATTAACTTCTCGTACTTAAATTGAAGTGACTGTTTACGAAGCGTAATTAACTTTAATCATGATTAAGTTAATCACAATATTTAATTCTACTCAGGAGCATGATTAAATCCACTAATCATAATTATAGTTGCTAGTTCTGCAGATAAGGTCTATGTCTCTCTGGGTACTGCCGTCCGGTATACCGGAACGTACCCTGGTAACTATCTGATATGGTTAGGGTTAGGGTTAGGGAGTAGGCGTAGGCGACTCCCTAGACTCTTTAGTGGAGTAGGCGAGGTACGGTCCGGCATATTAGATAGTACCAGGGTACGTTCCTGTATACCAGACCGTACCCAGGGTACGTTTCGGCATAGTCCGAGCCAACGCAGACCCCAGTAATGGGGTTAAACCCGCACCCTCAGATTAGCAAAGAGGAGTTATAACGTCTGCGTTTGCGGACAAGTTCCGGCAGTACCCAGGGAGACATAGACCCTACGGGCGCTAGTACTAGTAGTAGTATGTAGGTAGTACTAGTATATTAAGTACGCTGCAGATTTTACAATTCCCAAGGAAATTTAAATGATCTAAGATTAGCTGTACTAATTTAGTCATTATAATTGCAAATTAATTCCTTTTCATGTACCGAATTTGCAGATACTTTTGGCGTTGTCCGCGTGTCGCGTTTTCGTCTGGTTTTTAGCTTTTATTTCATGTGAAATATGTTGGGGTAGGTAATGAAATATTCCTCTAAAATTACGGATAAGAATTTTAATCGGTTATTTTTCTTCGAAACGTCGAACTATTTTTCGTGATTTTCATATCAAAATAAAGAGAATTTAACGAAGAACCTGATAAGCAATGAGCCAATATTCGCCGTGAGATGGCGTAGCAGCGCATAGCGGCTGAATTTAACGTATACGAGAACAGACCACTATTAAATCCTCCATAGGATCCTATACTTGAGAATTGAATTTCAGGAGCTGAAAAATAGTATTTCGACCGTTTTCGGCCGAGTGGCAATATTAAAGCTAGGTAACCATGTACTTCAGCTGTGCACCATGTCGAATGGGGGCCATACATTGAAAGAATTCGTTTTAAATTACCAGTAACCATCCACCCATCTCCATGTGTATGTCATTGCCACACACGATAGCCAGCCTAAATAATGCAACCACAAAACGTCGCGTCAGCTTTAATGGACGAGCTGCCGGCCCTCCGATTGGTCTGCCGATGATGCGTCACATCCTCTAACCTAACAGGGTAACAGAGCATATCAATCAACCATAGTCCATAGTCCATTTCTATATATCTATATATAGCGATAGATGTATATCTATGGTCATACGAACGAAGAATCAACCCAGCGCGGTGCGGTTGCAACATGAGCGCAGCGATGGAAGGTAACGACTGTGCCCGGCAACTCATCAAGCGAGTTGAGCGTCGAAACTAATCACTTCTTTCAAGAAATTAGTTACTATATTTCCTCTACGGTCGTATTTTATTGTTTTAATGATAATATTTTGCAGTTTGGGAAAAATAGAACTATTAGAAGACGAAATGAAAGTGTCAATGACACTGTAGCTCACCACAAAAAAGGACACAAATGAATGAGTGAGAAGAAGTCGGTTTTAATTGAGCAACCATCGACGTACATTATAGAAACGAAGAGTATATATGGGAGAACTCCCATTATATGCATTATTAGTACAGCTGCGTACGTACCTGTTGGCTGGGGCGGCATTGTTTGAAGTACAGGGGGGTAGTGCACGATTGTTTCAGTTGCGTGGGGTGTGTAATACAAGCACAAAGTGAACGGAATCTTCTTTGTTTTTTATTTTTTTATATTAATTTTATGTGCTTGACAAGAAGAGGAAAATGGAACAGTTACCAGCATATCCAGCATCTATATATACTATAATTTGGCTAATCTTGTGTGTGTGTGTGTGTGTGTTTGTTTGTCCTCGCTTTTCGCCCTGATTTGTCACTCAATCGCGCTAACTGAAGATATGTTCAGAATCACCACGTTTGGGAGATGGTTCTGGCTGAAAAAAGAAAGAAAAAAGTTTAAGTAATAAGTCAAAAATTCGAAAAAATGCTATTCGCAATAGAGCAGTGCGGTACAGACCACATCACATACGTGGGAATTATACTGCATCTCTTGACTGCCGTCCGTAGTGTAGTCGGTAGAGCCCCGTTTCATAACCCGAGATTCCTGTGTTCGAGATCTCAACTTGAGAAAAAAATTTCCCTTTAGCTTTTTGAGTCTTTAGTAATGTACTTCTGCCACTTCAGCGTTAATTTCAAAATTTTTTTTTTACTAGCATTCATTTATAAAAAAAATTGTACAGTTTAGAAATTGAAAAAAATTACTTACTATTTTCTTTACTATTATATTATTTACTACTATTATTAGTTATTATATTTTATGTCTTTTATCTTTATATTATTTTTTATTGTTTGCGGATTGGATGCGCGACTGCATGGGATGGGGCGGATGCAGGCCATGGGATCGGGGTCGGATGCGGCATGGATGGATGGATAGATACATTTTGGGGTATTTTCTTCAACCAAGTGGTCACCGTCACCAACTGAGCACCTCTTTCCCCTGCTCACGTATAGAATTGTGCTCTTTGTTTCTTCCCAAAATTTTTTTGTTTCTGTTTTCTTTTCAGTTGCATGAAATATTTAACTTTAACTGTGTCACTTACATGAAGTTTAGATTTTAAGGCACGATTTGGTGGTTGTAGCGGGTATTAAAGTCTGCTAGTATATATTAAAGTTGTTCAGCCGAATTAGTCCGTACTCGCATAACTAGAGAACTCCGCAGTCTAGAGGAAAACTAAAGATATTTTCAGAATCAGCACGTCTGGGAGGTGGTTCTGGCTGAAACAAAAATTTAAAAAAGTTGAAAAGTAAAAAATGGATAAAAATTCTATTCATCAATAGATGGCGGTGCGTACAAATTAACATCACGTGTGAATCCATAGTGTATATCCTTAACGGCACAGTAGCCTAATCGCTAGAACATCCGTCTCCTACACCGGGATTCCGGTTTCGAGTCCCAGCAGGGGAACTTATTTTTCCCTTTTTTCTTTTTTCTACCTTTACCTACCTCTTTAGTATGTATTAATTTTAATTTTTTACTTTTAATTTTTTATTTTTAATGTCTTTTATCTTTTGATTTCTTATTATTTTTTACTGTTTGGGATGGGATGGGATGGGATGGCATGAGATGGCATGCAATGGCATGGCATGGCATGGGATGCGGTGTGATGGGATGGGATATGGGATGGCATGGGATGGGATGGCATGGGATGGGATGGCATGGCATGGCATGGGATGCGATGAGATGGGATGGGATGGGATGGCATGGCATGAAATGGGATGGATGCATAGATGGATGCATGGATAGATAGATAGTTGGATTTTTTTGGGTATATTCCTTTCAACCAAGCGATCACCAACTGAGTAACGCCACTGATTTCCCCGGGCAATGCCGGGTATCCCGCTAATTAAGATGAAATGATAAGAGTTATGAACTCTTAATAGAGTCCTATGTTGCCACCATATGTAAAAAAGTTTGTGCTTGAACTTGAAGAAAATGTGGCAATAAAAAGTCATTTCAACTTTCTATTTCTAATCTAAATCACTGTTTTCGTTTCAATGATTTATTGCAAAAGTCTTAGAAAGAGATATTTGTTATGCACATATAGATCGATGTCCATGTAGCTACTATTCATGACAATGTGTCTTGTTCTCTGACTAGTTCATTTTTTTAAATTCCTTTACACAAGGAATATCGATTTTTGGACATTTTTTAAGATCAGGAAAATAACAAATATAGTTGGACTAGCTGTAAAACCTAGTGCAGATCAATGTACTGGTGAAAATGGAATAGTATTTAAAGTTTTAAGTCTATGGGCAAGTCGAGTGATGAATGGCGTGCATTTTTAAAGTACTTGTTTGTTAAAAATTCACTTGCGCAGCAGTTTAGAGCCATGTTTGGATACAGTTGAAAAAATTACTGGACATTTGTCATGGTCCATATTCACAGAGTCCTTTAAACATACCTATTGCTTGGTCTCCAAAGATTACTTCTGTGTACCGTACGGTTTTGAATTTATGTGGCTTTGAAAATGCATCGAGAACTTGCGCACAACTAGTAAAAATGTGCATTGTTATACGTGACAAAATATGCTTTACAAAGGTTTTCAAAAAATCTTAAACATTTTGCACAACCTGAAAAAAATAGGAGTGTTGTATGCCATAGGTAGTTTAAGATAGCATCAGTTCAATGTCACTGAAGGGTGCATTTCTGATCGAGATATGACTGTGCAAATATCACTGATTATCACATGCGTTAATTTAAACAAAATCGACCCTTTCCCATTACTTTTAAATAAGCATATCTCAAAAAGTATACATTCAAATTTGACAAATGACGTATCAAAATGTTTCTTTTCATGAGCTTTATAATAAAATCTTTATAAAATATTTTATAAAAAGTTTAGAAATTTCGTGCACTTTAAAAATATCACTGTGATATCTACTACTACTAGTAGTAGTAGTAGTAGTTGTAGTGGTAGTAGCAGTAACAGTAGCAGCAGCGACAGTGGCAGCAGCGTGCTTGTGACATTTGTTGTTAATGTGATGTCTACAAGTTTGTCTCTATATTCTGTTTTGCAGATGAAGTAATAGAATCGTATGTAAAAGAGATGCAAAGTTCTGCAGAGAATGTAAGGTAATTTGTTGTTGCTTATCATATGTAAGGATGAATCAATTAATACCCCAGTCACACCAGGGCCCCGATCTCACTACGCTCGTACTACGCTCTAAGAGCGTGGTGAAAACGTGTAGAACGCAGTGTGGACGTATATGGACGTACTGCGATCGTGATCGAGCGCGGTGCAGTCAGCATGAGCGTGGGGAGCGTGGCCAAACTTTGAACATGTTCAAAATAATCGTGGTGCGCGCATGGCGGAAATACAGCGCAGTGCGGGCGTATTAGAGACGTGGAAGGCGTAGTAACCACGTAACTCGAGCATAGTACGAACTTAATGGTCGTATCGCAAGCGTGTCGGGTGCGTGAAAATTGTCGCCCTGTTCTCAGCACGATGTCAATACGTTTTCATACGTTTTAATTTGGGGTGCTACCCTGGCCAGCCCACCAGTTCAGTGTCCACTATGGATAAGGCAACACTACTCCATGCCATGTTTCTCGTAGAAGAACTCGAACTACTTGATTGCCAAGCCCTCATCATGCTGAGGAGGACGAGGAGGAGAAATAGAAGACAACAAAGATCTGCCCCATCTCGGCTGCCTTCTCTCTCCAGAGAAATTCTTTCTTCGTCATGTCTTTGTAGGCTTTCAGCTTCTTGTTGTAGAAGACAGTGTTTTCTGCCAGCCAATCCACCATGCTCTGCTCCTCTTCCTCTGTCAGGAAACTGAATAACTTATTCTTCTTGCCCTTTCTGGCTACACTGGTCTTGCTGGTGACACTCGCAGCGTCGGTGTCTACGTCACTCTCATGGGCCTGCGTGGCTGGAGGCAGGGATTCTTGAGGCTGCTCAGGCTCTGATTCCAGGGCAACACTTGATGCTGATGGAGATAACGGACTACTGCACCTCTTTGGGGTCTTTGCTCGGCCTTTCCCCCTTCCACGGCCTCTCCCCTTGTCTTTTGGCGGCATAGTTGTGTCCGTAGAAAATAATCTTGATGTTAATAATCTTGATTTAAATAATCTTGATTTAAGTTGATAATGTTGATCTTACAGTGAGTGATACATGTTACAGTGATACATGTTGATCTTACAGTGTAGTGACCTCCCGGTCAGTGGTCGTACATTGTCGTGACGTACGCGTTTAATATGGGAAATTCAAAGTAAACTGAATTAACAACACTGGCCACACATAAATATTCATCATCGAACAATAATAATGTGCACGTACGACATACACACGCACAGGTACAGATCTTATACACATTTCATCAACATATTCAGTACATTTTGATGATAAAACCTAGACAGGTATTTGACTTAGTGGTATCTGACTATGATGCTA